>NC_057797.1:214843315-215053601 GCF_018294505.1 Triticum aestivum
GAGGAGGGGCTCGGCCGGCTTGGGGAAGGGGCGACGGCGGAGGCGGCTCGGGGTCAGACTCCTCGAGTCCGGCGGCGACACGGCGGGGCTGGCGGCGGCGCTGGCTAGGCCGGCCCAGCTCGGCTGGGCCTTGGCCCAGTCGGGCTCTCACGCATTTTTTTTAATAATTCCGCCGAACAGAAAATAAATTCTAGAAAAATAAATAAAAAACTAAAAATACCAAAACAAATTTTCACTGTCTAAATAAAATATTTAGAATAGGATGAACATTTTCTTGGCCCTAAAATGCAGTTCTGAAAACGTGCAATTTTTCCTAAATTCAAATAAAATAGCGAGAAAATCTGAAATAAAATCTTACTTGATTTTTTTATTAAACCTTCAATATTTCTTTATTTTGGGAAAGTCATTTTATTCCCTCTCTCATATTTTATTATAGAAATAATTGAAGATAAAATAAATAAAATCAATGATCCTATTTTAAAAATTTGAGAAAAACCAAAATATGAAAATAACGAAATCCCCAACTCTCTCCATGGGTCCTTGAGTTGCGTAGAATTTTCTGGATCAGGCCAAAAGCAAATAAAATATGATATGCAGTGATCACCTAATGTATAACATTCCAAATTGAAATTTTGGGATGTTACAAACCTACCCCCCTTAAGATGAATCTCGCCCTCGAGATTCGGGTTGGCTAGAAAATAGGTGAGGGTGGTCCTTCAGCAGTTCTTCCTCTCGCTCCCAGGTAGCTTCATCCTCAGTGTGGTGGCTCCACTGAACTTTGCAAAACTTAATAACCTTGCTACGGGTGACTCGGCTGGCATACTCGAGAATCTTGACCGGTTTCTCCTCATAGGTCAAATCACTATCCAACTGAATTGCTTCCAGCAGCACTGTATCTCTCAGCGGTATATCAGCCATCTCTGCATGGCACTTCTTCAACTGGGAAACGTGGAACACATCGTGAACTCCTGACAATCCTTCAGGCAACTCCAACTTCTAGGCAACTTCTCCCATACGTTCCAAAACTTTGTATGGTCCCACAAAACATGGTGCTAACTTTCCCTTAACTCCAAAGCGCTTAACTCCCCGAAGTGGAGATACTCGAATATAAACTCGGTCTCCAACTTCGTAAACTTGTCTCCTTGCATTTAAAATCTACATAGCTCTTCTGCCTGGACTGGGCTACCTTGAACCTATCGCGAATCAATTTCACTTTCTGTTCAGACTCCTTAATCAAATCCGGTCCAAACAACTGGTGATCTCCAACTTCATCCCACGACAATGGTGTTCTGCACCTTCTTCCGTACAAGGCTTCGAAAGGGGTCATCTTTAAACTGGATTGATAATGTTGTTGTAGGAGAACTCTGCATATGGCAAATTGTCGTCCCAACTAGACCCATAATCTAGCGCACAAGCTCTCGGCATATCCTCCAAAATCTGATTGACTCTCTTGGTCTGTCCATCTGTCTGCGGATGAAAAGTTGTACTGAACTCTAGCCTGGTACCCAAAGTTTCGTGCAACTGATTCCAGAATTTTTGAGGTAAACTGGGTTCCTCTATCGGATACAATGCTCCTCAGAACTCATGCAGATATATGATCCTGGTCATGTATATCTTTGCCAACTTAGCACTGGTGTAAGTGGTCTTTACTGGGATGAAATGAGCTACCTTCGTCAATCGATCGACTACAACCCATATCGAGTCATAGCCTGAACGGGTCCTGGGTAATCCTGTGATAAAATCCATGCCTATCTTATCCCACTTTCATTCGGGTATCGGCAATGGTTGTAGCAACCCTGCTGGCTTCTGATGCTCTGCCTTTACTCTTTGACATACATCACAAACTGCTACATACTCTGCAATATCCTTCTTCATTCCGGTCCACCAGAAAGTATCCTTCAAATCCAAATACATCTTGGTATTTCCTGGGTGAATCGAATATGGTGAATCATGGGCCTCCTGCAGAATCAACTTCCTGATCTCCGGGTCGTTAGGCACATAAACACGGTCTTCAAACCATAGGGTATCGTGCTCATCCTCACGAAATCCTTTGACTTTTCCTTTGCTCATCTTCTCCTTTATAGAGGCAACCTTCTTGTCAGTCTTCTGAGCTTCTCTGATCTTATCCATCAAAGTAGATTGGATCTCCAATGCTGCTACATAGCCTCTCGGAACTATCTCCAAACATAGCTCATGAAGGTCTTCGGCTAACACCTTCGGTAAATCTCCCGTCATTAGTGTGTTGACATGGATCTTATGGCTCAGTGCATCGGCTACTACGTTAGCCTTTCCGAGATGATAATGCAATCTCATATCATAATCCTTGATGATCTCCAACCATCTCCTTTGCTTGAGATTTAGCTCCTTCTACGTGAAAATATACTTTAAACTCTTGTGATCCATGTATACTTCACAATGGTTTCCATTGAGAAAATGTCTCCAAGTCTTCAATGCATGCACTACGGCTGCTAACTCCAAATCATGCGTGGCATAATTCAACTCATGAGGTTTCAGCTGTCGTGAAGCATACGAAACAACTCTTCCCTCCTGCCTAAGCACTGCTCCAAGTCCTCGACATGAAGCGTCGCAATATACTTCATAATCCTTGCGCTGATCTGCCAGAATCAACACTGGTGAGGTAACCAAACGTTTCTTCAACTCCTGGAAACTGGCCTCACATTCCTCGGTCCATTTGAATTTGGTATCCTTCTTCAACAACTCCGTCATAGGCTTCACAATTTTTGAGAAATTCTCTATGAATCTCCGGTAGTATCCTGCAAGTCCAAGAAAACTCCGGATCTCTCCAATTGTTGTGGGTGCTTCCCAATTTGTCGCAGTGACGACCTTGGTGGGGTCTACTGCTATACATTGTCTGGATATAACGTGTCCGAGGAATCCAACTTCCTTCGACCAAAACTCACATTTGTTGAACTTGGCATATAGCTGATGTTCTCTGATCTTCTCAAGTACCAAACACAAATGCTCCTTATGATCCTCTTCATTCTTTGAGTAGACCAAAATATCATCAATGAACACCACGACGAACTTATCCAAAAACTCCATAAACACCTTGTTCATCATGTTCATGAAATATGCAGGTGTGTTAGTCAGACCGAATGACATAACGGTATACTCGTACAGCCCATACCTGGTGGTAAAAGTCGTCTTAGGTATATCCTGCTCTCGAATTTTTAACTGATGGTATCCTGATCGCAGATCGATCTTGGAAAATACCTTAGCTCCTTGCAATCGATCAAACAGATCATTGATCATCGGCAGTGGGTACTTGTTCTTGATTGTTACTTCATTCAATCCTCGATAATCAACAACCATCCTTAATGATCCATCCTTCTTCTCCACTAGAAGTACTGGCGATCCCCAAGGTGAAGAACTTGGGCAAATATAACCTTTATCCAGTAACTCCTTAATTTGCTTCTTAATCTCCTCCATGTTAACGTGGTTCACCTGTCCCCTATTGAAAGGGTTCGGCTTCTTCCCAGAGCTTACATTGCCATTTCCATTCTGGGCTTCAAGACATTCATTGGCGTAATGTCCAGTCTTCTGGCACTTATAGCAAGTGACTTGGCTCAGGTCTCTCTTGGCTGGCATTGATGGGTTGGTACGGTTCTGGCTGTTGCTTCCTCCATTCCCATTACCATTCTTGGGGCCATCATGATTGTGCGAGTTGTCTCCTCCATGGGTATGCTGAAAATGTCCTCCTGGTTTCGGGGTAAAACGTGGCTTCTGCTGAGCTCCAGAATTGTACTTCCCTTGTCCATACTTCCTCTTGCGGTTTTCAATCTGCTGTTGTTTCCCTTCAATCATAAGAGCGCAATCTACCAACTCCTGGTAGTTGTTGAAGCTTGCTACCATCAACTGCATGCTCAACTCATCATTCAGTCCTTCTAGAAACTTCTCCTGCTTAGCTGCATCCGTAGCAACGTCATCTGGGGCATAACATGCTAGCTTACTAAAGTCATCCACATACTGGCCAACTGTCCATCCTCCTTGGCGCAAGTTGCGAAACTCATGCTTCTTCATGGCCATAGCTCCTGCTGAAACATGGGCAGTACGGAAAGCCTGCTGAAATTGGTCCCATGTCACCATGGCTATAGGGTAGGTGACAGTGTAATTCTCCCACCATGATGCTGCTGGTCCATCTAACTGATGTGCGGCAAAGCGCACCTTCTCAGCATCAGTACATCCTGTAGTGGTTAACTCCCTTCCAATCTTGCGGAGCCAGTCATCTGCTACTATAGGCTCGGTGCTACTAGAGAACACCGGCGGATTCAGCCTAAGAAAACGGGTTAAGTGCTCAACAGGTGGTGGCGGTGGTGGGTTGTTGTAGTTGTTGTTCCTCTGATTCTGATTCTGGACTAGCAACTGCATCAACGTATTCTGCTGCTGGATCAACTAAGTGAGCTCCAGTGGGAAAGCAAATCCATTGTCATGTCTCAGAGGCATCTGGGCTTTAGAAAAGATGAGAATATAGAATAGAATGAGGTCTAAAGGGAAAACACTACCCATATGCACATGAGGCAATTGCAAACAAAATCACTTCATTCAATCAAACAAGGGCATACAACGGTCTATCTATCGTTACAAAAGTGCTCGGGCTATACTAGATACATGGGAGAATACTACTACTGATATGGTGGTCGACTAGAAAAACTACTCCGATGAAGACTCCATGATATCTGCTCTAGCTTCATCAACATAGTCATCATCACTATCGTCTGGGTCTGAGTCGGTGTCGTCGATGATGATGTAGTTCTCTGGACAAGTGCAATCTTCGTCTTCTCCTCCAGTTGCGGGAAATCCCACTAACACTTTTAGCTTCTTCTTTAGATCATCATTCTTCTCTACTAGTGTTGCTATTTCCTCCTCATATCCATCACGTGTAGACTTGAGTTCTTCCTCCAGCTCCGTGATCTTGGTCATGGCCTTCTTCAGGTCTATCATGCCTGCGCACATCTGGTTCTCCTGGCGTTAAATGTGCTGGTTTAACTCCTGGATGAAAGTTGCAATTGATCTATCCTTCCTGGTGCTGATCATCTCCCATTTCTCATCTCAACGCCCACAAATCTGGTAGATAGTATCCTTGAGATCCTTGTGGTAAACTTCTCCAATGCGCCCCATAGTGATGTGGGTTGCCATGCTCTTTCCTAGACTCCAGGTTGGTGCATCAAAGGAAAACTCTATGGGCTCAATGACGGGCATGAACGTCCTTCCTGGAACTTGAACTTGAATCATCCAGCGTTCCTCTTCAGGTAAAGTGGCATTGTAGGTCCCGGTGAAGCTAGGTACTCCGATGTTCAGGTATCTAGTGACTTCCTTCAAGTGATGTCCAAAGGGTGTATCTTCATCTAGTTGCGTGAACTTGTTCCTTTCATCCGCCATCCTAAAAGAGTAGAAAATATGAGGAGTCAGAAATGAGAAGAGTGAGTAGTGATCTAGGGCTTTTAGCTTAGTGGTCGTGTCCTATAGTCAGCGTGTGCTCTGATACCATATTGTAGCGACCAGACCTCAAATAGTCTGATCTCTGTGCTTTAGTTTCATCCCTGGATCAGTAATGCTGACACGCACAGTACTTGAAGGATTTATAACAGAGTAGCAATCACACACTTATTACGAGAACTTATTACAATAAATATGGCTTAAGGCCATCTAATAACGATAACAGCGGAAGGCTTGGAAGATAAGTGAGTCCATCAACTCCAACGGCATCACTGAGTATAGAACCACGACCTAAAGGCACCTTACTCGTCGTCTGAAAAGTCTACAACATAAACGTTGCAGCCCGAAAACGGGTCAGCACATGGAATATGCTGGCAATGTAACACATAGAGAGTAATGAAAGAATAAAGCTATACTACATGCATATTTGGCTGGTGGAAAGCTCTATGGTTACAGTTTTTGCATAAAGCCAATTTTTCTCTACTACAAAGGAATAAATTTTATTTAACTATCATGGTGGTTGTTAAACATTGAGAAGATAGCCATCCTCTCAATCCCAATTAAGTATCATCATTAAAACCCAACAATATTAATTTAAAGTAACATGATGAGATTCACATGATAATCCAGGTACAAGATACTCAAGACGTCCATAACCGGGGATACGGCTAACCATGATTAGTTTATACACTCTGCAGAGGTTTGTGCACTTTTCCCCACAAGACTCGATCTCCTTCGTTAGGATTCTCGCACTGCATGATGTTTGAGAAACGGATGACCGAGACATAGTCTTTCAGAAGTGCAAGCACCTTACGATCGGGTAGGAAGTACCAACCTACATCCCCTATATCTGCTAGTCTACCACTGTAAGAGTTCACACGACTTAGTCAACTATGCTAGAGCCCATAGTAGCTTGTGGCTGCACACAGAAGTTTCTAGTATGAATAATCTCATTATCCCTTTGAGCCTGGGTGGCAGTCCGTAAAGAAAACAGGCAATCGCTGGAATACCCAGGTGCCTCAATCCACCCGGATGTGTGTCTAAGTTGCCACCTTAAATAAACCATTAATTTATCAATCTCACATCTGTCATGGATACACTCACCCAATCCACGTCTACTAGCATAGCATGGCATAATAAGAAAACGTAGAATTAACTCCCAAGGGTTTGATAATAAAACAGGTAATAGGTACTACCTCATCTACTTCCCAAAACCCACAATTTATTAGATCCTAATCATGCAATTGTTTGAGGATTGATCTAATGCAATAAAACTGGGTAGTAAAGAGGTATGATCAAAGTGTTACTAGCCTTGCTGATGATCCGCGAAACCTAGAGATTCAAAGTAGCAAGCGGCGCACTCCGGGTACTCTATCGCAAACAAACAAGCATACAATAAGTACTCATCTAATGCACGGGTAAAACTCGAATATGAAAACTAACCAGAAAGTTCAACTTAAGAACTCCGGTTTGCAAAAAGAATCAACTCGAACGAAACAACGAAAGTCAAACAACAAAAGAAACAAACTTCATTTAGTAATCTGGATCTAAGTCAAATTTTACAGAGGCAAAAACTTGTTTAAGTTGGTTAAATGGAAAGAGGGTTTCGAGACGAAACTCCAGGCGCTTGAATCGCCTGATTCTGATAAACAAGCGAAGAGATAAACTAAAACGAAAATCGGATCAGAAATCGCGATTAGAAATAACTATGGAAAATCCGAGAAAAAGAAAAACTGACGAACAGATTAACGAATGAATGTTCGTTATCTGAAACTAAATGGTGAACGCGTTCGTTAAAACGAACGAACGAGCAAACGCTCGCTAAACAAATAAACCGGAAAAACCGATTTATAAAAAAACGAAACTAGGGTTTCTAAAAAACAGGATCAGGTTTAGAAAAACGGACCACGACGGTGGCGGCTATACCTCCGGCTCGGCTTTGGTGGGGCGACGGGACGACATGGGGTGGCGGGGCTGCGGCAGCGGCGGCAGCTCGGCGGGGCTGGGACGGGGTGAGGGCGGTGGGGTGGCGGCGTATTTATAGGAGGGGGCTCGGCCGACTTGGGGAAGGGGCGACGGCAGAGGCGGCTCGGGGTCGGACTCCCCGAGTCCGGTGACGACACGGCGGGGCTGGCGGCGGGGCTGGGCCTTGGCCCAGTCGGGCTCTCACGCGTTTTTTTAAATAATTCCGCCGAACAAAAAATAAATTCTAGAAAAATATATAAAAATCTAAAAATGCCAAAACCAATTTTCACCGTCTAAATAAAATATTTAGAACAAGATGAACATTTTCTTGGCCCTAAAATGCAGTTTTGAAAATGTGCAATTTTTCCTAAATTCAAATAAAATAGCGAGAAAATCCAAAATAAAATCTTACTTGATTTTTTTATTAAACCTTCAATATTTCTTTATTTTGGGAAAGTCATTTTATTCCCTCTCTCATATTTTATTATAGAAATAATTGAAGATAAAATAAATAAAATCAATGATCCTATTTTCAAAATTTGAGAAAAAACCAAATATGAAAATAACGAAATCCCGAACTCTCTCCGTGGGTCCTTGAGTTGCGTAGAATTTTCTGGATCGGGCCAAAAGCAAATAAAATATGATATGCAGTGATGACCTAATGTATAACATTCCAAATTGAAAATTTGGGATGTTACAACATGCCTACATTACATTGACGAATTGGAGCTAGTTCTGTGTCACCCTATGTTATGACTGTTACATGATGAACCGCATCCGGCATAATTATCAATCATTGAACCAATGCCTACGAGCTTTCCATATACTAGTTTACGCGTATTTACTTTCCCATTGCTATTGTTACAATCACTACAAAATACCAAAAATATTACTTTGCTTTCGTTACTCTTTTGTTATCGTTACCATCACTATCATATTACTTTGCTACTAAACACTTTGCTGCAGATACTAAGTTTCCAAGTGTGGTTGAATTGACAACTCAGCTACTAATACTTGAGAATATTCTTTGGCTCCCCTTGTGTCAAATCAATAAATTTGGGTTGAATACTCTACCCTCGAAAGTTGTTGCGATCCCCTATACTTGTGGGTTATCGCGAGGCGCGGGCCGCCGCATGTTGGGAACAGCAGTGGAGGTAGGCTTGACGCTGAAGAGCGGGCACACGGCCGGGGTAAGCACGGCAGCACCGGAGAGGGTTCTGCTATGGATCTGGTGGGAGGGGGAGCTGGTGAAGGACATTGTGTGGACTAGTTGAGTGAAACGCGGGCGGGTGGTGGGGGGTGTTGGGGACTCCGGGTGTTGGCGACCTAGGTGAAAAGGGTGAAAAATATACCCGGTCGCCGCGCGCGCGGAAAGGCCTATGCAAACGGCTGCCTATAAGCGCTCGTGTGCACAAACAGAATAATTTTGTTTGAAATGAAGACGTGAGTTCATCGTTTCGCCTCTAAATTTTTCCCATGTAAACCAATCACAATTTTACCATGGGTTTGATTTGCTAGCGCATTTCAGGTCTCGTGTGCTATATGTAAGACATTTTTTGGCATTTACCATGCATGTTGGCATATAAATCAATTCCTAGCCGGATTGCATTTCCCGTCGAAAGGGATGAGGATTGATGTTTGATCTGGGAGCATCCAACGGTGCAGACATACGATCTGTGGGGTTTGGGTTCTTGCCAATCAGAACGCATGACTCAGATCGCGTGCTCAGCGAGGGGGGCATCGGCCACGGTTTGGTAGGCACACGGCTTTTGTGTGTGAACCGTGTGCTATTTGAAAAGATTTTTTGGGAGGGGCGATTTGAAAACATGTACATGTGTTGTCGAAAGGGACGAGGATCGCCGCTCGATCAAGGAGAATCCAATGGTGCAGACGTACGATCCGTGGGGTTTGGGTTCTGGCCAATCACAAAGCACGACTCAGATTGCGCGCGTGACAGAGGGGTGGGGGTGCATCGGCCACGGTTTAGTGGACACACGTCTTTCGTGAGTGAACCGTGTGCTCTTTGAAAACATTTACATTACCTAACATCATATTTTTGTTCGAATGAAAACATGAGTTCATTGTTTCGCCTCCAATTTTTTTCCACGGTAAGAAATCATGAGTATGGTGGAGAGTGTCATATAGTAGCTCCCTCTGTAAACTAATACTCCCTCTGTAAACTAATATAAGAGCGTTTAGATCACTACTTTAGTATTCTAAACGCTTTTATATTAATTTACGGAGGGAGTATATAGTATCATAGAGTACATACGTACCTTCGTAGTGCATATATAGTATCATAGAGTAGTACTAGCTCCCTCTGTAAACTAATATATATATAAGAGCATTTAGATTACTAAAATAGTGACCTAAACGCTCTTATATTAGTTTACGGAGGGGTATATATCATAGATGACCGTATTTATGGCCATGCATGACCTAAACGCTCTTATATTAGTTTACGGAGGGGGTATATATCATGAACTTCACCCATGAGATGACGGTATCTACATATGTTACTGCTTCTTTGCCACATCATCATATTTTATATTCCCGAGTGCATGATATACCGGCTATGATACCCCCACCATGGCCACCCTAATAAGGTTGGTCATAATGTGGGAGTATCAAGCGGTACGATGCATGCCGACTAGACTTTTTGGATGATGTGGCACACAGTTAAACCGGAAAGGAGGTAGTATGAGAATAGCCACAATGGATAGTACAATAGTAACATACACATATCCCTAGACTATATATGTTACTACCTTCATACTGAGTAGTAACATCTGTGTAGTGTCACGCAAAGCTTCATTTATTAGGTTATAGACTCATATTGCATTGGGACATGTGATGTTACAGTAACTAGCTAAGTTATTGAAATTATCTCTCTCATCATTAACTTATTGCCACATAAGCAAGTTTGCTGAGTTGGAGTTGATGTTACTGCTGAAGTTACTCCCATTGTGGCTAGTGATCTGATACTAGGTAGCTAGTCGTCTATGATATACTAGCTACCTCACTAAGAGCATGGTTAATAATACAGCCAAGGGTCGGCTATAAGAAGCTCCCATGCCATATACAGCAAACCTCTTAGCGGGCATGTACAATAATAAGTTTTATATACGTACTAGTTTATCAATAGTTGGTCCAACTTACATCCTCACAAAGTGTCTTGGGTCTCGTGTTGCAGCTCGCTCTACTAACCAAGAGCCCGCTTCTCTTCTCTTTCCTCCAACTAATAAGCACATATATATTATTCTATTGCTTATAGCCTGCTTAGACTACCCATAGTGGGAGTAACATAGGTAGTAATATCACATGTATCTAGATAAAATAGATGATGTCGTAAGCAATAAATGAAGAAAGAGAGGAAAGTGGTAACATAGCTAGTTAGACTGGCCACAATGGGTAGTAACGTAGACTAGTAACATGCACATGTTACTAGTCTATGTTACTACCTCTATAGTGGGGAGTAACATATGTGTGGTAACATGCAACACTTCATTTATTAGGCTATAGACTCATTTTGCCTTGATATGTGTGTGATGTTACTCATACTACTAGTAACTAGCTATGTTACCACTTTCCTCCATTTCTTCATTTATTGCTTGCCACATCATCTATTTAACCTAGATATGTGTGATGTTGCTACCTATATATGTTAGGGCATCTCCAATGGTTGTAAGATAGTTGTTGGTAGACTTTGCCACATAGGATTTTTGATGATGTGTCATACAATAAATGAGGGAAGATAGCAAGGTTGTATGTACATGAACCAACACCCCTTGCACAAGATCCAATGTAGAATGAGAGAGCACCTTATTTATTATCTCACGTCCTACTGGGCAAACTAGATACTATCCATTGGAGTTGTTGTATGTTAAGGTGTTGGTTGATGACATGTCATATTTTACCAAGAAGCTGACATACAAACTGTTGGAGATGCCCTTACTCCCACTGTGGGTAGTCTAAGACTACCCACAGTGGGAGTAACATATATAGGTAGTAACATCACACATATCTAGGTTAAATAGATGATGTGGCATGCAATAAATGAAGAAAGAGATGAAAGTGGTAACATAGCTAGTTACTACTAGTATGAGTAACATCACAAATATATATATCCAGGCAAGATGTGTCTATAGCCTAATAAATGAAGTGTTGCATGTTACCACACACATATGTTACTCCCCACTATAGAGGTAGTAACATAGACAAGTAACATGGGCATGTTACTAGTCTATGTTACTACCCATTTGTGGCTAGTCTTACTAGTAGAGTAACATCACACGTCTTAAGGCAAGATGAGTCTATAGCCTAATAAATGAAGTGTTGCATGTTACTACACATATGTTACTCCCCACTATAGAGGTAGTAACATAGACTAGTAACATTCTATGTTACTACCCATTGTGGCTAGTCTTAATTATGTCACTCTATTGTGTACTTGCTCTAATGCATAGTATCATAGAGTAGCTAGTATCATATGTAGTACTTTATGTATATTGTCATGCATGACACATAGTAGCATAGCATTTACTATGATACAGTTTCATGATACATGATACTTAACCCTCTCTTTCTTCATTTAATTAATTCTATGATAGCTCATCAAAATTGCCTAGTTGTCATGCATGATACTAGCTATGATACCTCCTTACTATCATCCTAGCAAAGTTGTACAAATCATTTGTGCGTTGCTTTGTGAGTTTTCATCCGTCTGTTCGAGAAGCGGGGAGAAGTTTCAAACATTTCGGCCGCGAGGTGCGGCCACTAGCATAGGCCTAGTTGGTATTTTAATTACAGGAAATTCAAATGGAGTTCGAACATCATCAAAATCGATGTGTGCCTGTGGCGTTCTCTCATGACCCCGTGGAAAAAAATTGGTAAAGTTTGGTACAAGTTTTGATGACCGCTCCTTCCAAACCGGAGCATCTCACATGAAGGATCGTTGTTTTCCAAAAGGAGACGTGTCAATTCAAACTCCCGTGGCCGGTGACTTCATCGTTTGGCCTCATAAAAATTTCCCCACGGTACGCAATCACCAATATACCACGTGTTTGATTTTATGGCACATTTGAGGTATCGTTAGCTATATTTAAGACATTTTTTGAGATTAACATGCATTTTGTGCATAAAAATAAAAATTACAACGGGAACTGCATGTGTTGTTAAAAGGGAGGAGGATCGTCGTTCAATCTGCGAGCATCCAACGGTGCAGACGTACGATCCGTGGGGTTTGGGTTCTGGCCAATCAGAAAGCACAACTCAAACCGTGGGCGGGGTGGCGGGGTTTGGTTGGCACACGGCTTTCATCAACGAACTATGTGCTATTCGCAAACCAGATTGCATATATTTGTTAAGACATATTGTAGTGAGATCAATTGAGTGTGCTACCTCTATGATATAATAATAATAATAATAATAATAATAATAACAACAACAAAAATAGTTCATATTCATTGCCTGAGCTGACAACATATCAAGGTCAACATATTAACGGTTCTTACATCAATAGAAAACCGGGCATAACTCACAAATTCAGTACACGTGACAATTCTAAATTGAATGAATTAAGTTGCAGGGTAGGCATAAAGACTAGTCTCACGGCTTAATTCCCATGTACATGGGGGAACTGGGATCATTAAGTTGACCCCGAATGAACTTGGGTTTTTTGATGATTTTACGCTGCTTTGTTGCATGGGTGCGTGATTCCTTTGTTGGCAACTCATCAAATTCGGTGTACTCGTCCTCATCGGCAACATCATCGACACCCAGTACCCTTCTCTTCCCATGCATCGCTAAATGGCCGTTCTTATGCAAGGGGTCTTCCACAAATAAAATCTGGGTAGAACGCTGGCAAGAATGAATGGGTCCGCGTGATATGTCATTGTTGTCCTGTTAACACATGTCTTCCTGTACTCATCAATCCTTACCTGGCCAAGAGGGATCCATGTGCACCTGAATAATGCCACCTAAACTTTCACATAGTCAATCTCCCAGATCTCTTTGATGGTTCCATAGTATACCCTTTTATCAGCTTCATTTATAGTCATGCATTCTATTTGAACAAAGTTGTTCTGATATGAGGTCTTATCACATTCCTCAGTGTAGAACATGTATCCATTTATGTCATATGCTTGGTACGTCAACACCATAGGTGATGGCTTTTGTGCCAACCACATAGCAATGTCATCGATGGATCCTTGTGCCAAATGATTCTTCAGCCATTTGGCGTACTTCTTAGTGTGCTCCTTCATCTCCACTTTTGATGAAGGCGCCATTGGTAAGAAGCTTTGGCGCATCTCCGCCAAGTGTTCTTCGGCATAAGCGATAGGAACTGGGCTGTTAAGCAGTATCGTCAAATGGGCTTTCTCTGCCAATTCTCCGGGTGCAGCCATTTGCGTGCCAGCAAGGACCGACTTACCTTTCATTCTTCCCTTGTGGCGAGAGAGGGGCAAACCTGTAGGTCTTTGTTTCATGTATTCGGTGCAAAACTCAACCACCTCCTCCGCAGTATAACCTTGTAGGATGCTTGCCTCTGGATGGTTTCGGTTCCGACAAAAGTGCTTCAGTATTCCCATGAACCACTCGAAGGGATACATGTTGCAAACAAAAAACAGGACTACAATACTTTATCTCGTCGACAAAGTGCATAGTGAGATGGACCATGACATCAAAGAATGACGGTGGGAAAAACATCTCTAGGTTGGACAATATTCTTGCAATATCATCTTGCATATGATCCAACTCTTCAGGATTTACAACTTTCTGCCATAGTTGGTTGAAGAAATCACATAGGTCAATGAGTGTGTTTCTTATATATTTGTCCATCAGATTCCTGATGGCCACCAGGAGGATTTGTGTCAACATTACGTGGCAATCATGTGACTTCATGTGTCCCAACTTCATTTTACCTGAGCTCACATCCACGAGACTTTTGATGTTTGCGCAGTAGGAAGAGAGTGTCTTAACTGACAACAAATAGGTGAAGAACTGTGTTGCTTCTTTTGTACTGAAATTGTAACTCTGGAGAGCTTTGATGAATTTGCAATCATCTTCTGCTTCACTCTTGCGTTGTGATTGATCAGCAAGCATATCGAGCCGTGAACCATCACCATACTTTCTTCACTCTTACATATGTTCTTATCTACGTGCATGACATCTATGTAGTGACGTACACGTAGAATCTCCCAATAAGGTAATTTCCAAAACACCGATTTCTTCTTAAACACTTGATCCTTGGGTGTTAGTTTCACCGTCAAAGGGTGGTTCTTTCCAAGCACAACATTAATTTTTTTAGCCATGTTGTGGACCACCTCCCCTTCATAGGGTCTTGGCCCTCAGCTACCTCCGCCGTACCATCAAATTCAGCTTTCATCTTTCGGTATGGGTGATTTTTCCGTAAGAACCTACGATGACACAAATACACTGTTTTGCACAAGTTGGGAAGTCTTCTGCTAGCTATCCTATCCATGCATGTGACACACCCTACATCTCCCCATGTTTTCTGCCCCAATGTGTTGCCTGATGCCAGCATATCTTGAATGGTGTGCGCCAGCATCGCATGTAGATCGAAAATCTCCTTTCTGTAAGCATCATAACATTTTATAGCAGGCGCATCTATCCGCACTGTCAGCAGTTCTTCTACCAATAGCTGAAAGTAAATGTCGATGTCATTTCCAGGTTGCTTTAGGCCTTGGATAATCATTGACATCATAATGTATTTTTTCTTCATACACAACCAAGGAGCTAGGTTATATATGCACAGAAGCACTGGCCATGTGATGTGATTGGTGCTCATATCGCCAAAAGGATTCATCCCGTCAGTACACTCCCCGAGCCTTATACTTCTAGGATCCTTGGAAAAAAATTCAAACTTGTTGTCGATTAATTCCCACTGAGCCCCATCTTTCAGGTGCCTCATAAACCTATCCGCAATTCGCTCATCATGATGCCACCGCAACCTCTTTGCCTCTCTAGGGTTTGCAAACAAATGCCTCAACCTTGGAATTAAAGGCAAGTACCAAACAACCTTGAACGAGATTCCTGTCTTGATCTCATCGTCCAATTTGTACTTGTCCTTTGCTCTCATGCGCTTGTATCGTGCATGCTTGCATGTGGAACATGCACGAAAATCTTTGTACTCACCACGGTACAATATACAATCATTCACACAAGCGTGTATCTTCTGTACTTCAAGTTCCAATGGGCAAACAATTTTCTTCGCTTCATTCGTGCTTCTAGGGAGCACATTATCTTCTGGAATAATTTCTTTCAAAATACCTAACATCTCTGTGAAGCCCTTGTTTGATAGACCGTTTGCTGCTTTAAATCTGAGAAGCGCCAGGGTGACACTCAATCTGGAATATTTCTTTTTGCAACCTAGATACAATTCTTTCTTGGAGTCTGCATCAATGGTTGGAAGATCCTTGTACCCAATCATATCCTTTTCTGGGCCCTCGAAATCTGCAATCATAGCAGCAAAATCTGGCATATCAAGATCGTCGTCATCTGCGTGGACGTCTTGGTTTTCCAGTGGGCGTTTTGGCTCTCCGGTGTTCCATTGGTAGCTTGACGCCTCTGCCACGATGTTAGATTCAACATCCATGTGACACTGATCGGGGTTTGGCATCTCGTTGCCTTGGGTATCTTCATCCATGACCTCCTCTTCACCGTGTCTAATCCAATGTGTATATCCATCCATGAATCCCCTAGAGACTAAGTGCATCTGAACATCTGCAACTTCATGTGACTCTGTATTGGCACAATCAGTACATGGACACGGGATATAATCCACATCACCAATTCTCCTCTTTGTACTTTCAGCCAAATTCATAAACTCTGTCACACCACTGATAAAATATGCGGTTTTCCGATTCTTCATCCATCGAGATCGTTCCATTTGCAGCAGACGAATAATAATTAAAAACAAAACAACAACATTAATACACGGATTAACTGCTGCCTAGAGATGCGTGCATAAATCACAAGGTTTTATTTTAATAATTACTGAGGGTGCTCCATTTTGTTATCCAGGCGTGTAATGACAAAAATTAATGGCCAGTCAATTTACACGTAGAGTACTAGTACAACACTACACTTAGGAATTGAATACCTTAATTAAGCCACTCACGAAAAGAATACCTTAATTAATTAGCTGCGCGGCGACTTCCACCCAGCAGACAGACAAGCGCGATGCGGCAGCACGCCGAGACAGCAGGGTCGAGGAGCAAAGCTTAGTGCGGCTGCCGCCTGAAGTTCGACCTCCACTATCCCGCCATCGACCGCAATGGATGTGCTCGAATCATGCCGCCGCCGACCTTGATGGTTGAGCTCCTCCTATCTCCCACCGCAGACCGAGGATTGACCTCCTATGACGCCACCACCGCCCATCGACCGAGGATTGACCTCTTCTCCGGTAGCCGCTGCCTAGGCCGCTATCGCCATCTCTATATGCAGAGCGGCTATTTTTTACGGATATCCATGGAGCGGCTGTTTACACGGTATCTCACCATAACTCAATTATATTGCCATGGTAGTACATCACATATGATTATGTAACGACAACCGTGTCTAACCTACGTTGTCTTCTCACGCGGTTTGGTGCAGAAATCGTGTGTGACATTGTAATACCTAACACAAACGACATGTACAAACAGTGTGCCATATACAACATATATATAGTGCCATTAGTAGTTCCCGGTCGTTAGCTTATCTCCATAGTTTCCCCATTTCCCCCAATTCCCTAAATAGCCTCCAAATTCCCTCGCGTGGCGCTGACATTGGGGGAATGCAGACGAGTTGTGCTGATGGTTTCAGTGCGGCTGCTCCTGCTCGTATCGCCGCCACGATGGCGGTCGCCGCCGAACACTTGCCTAAGGTCATTAGAAGGCAGGTGTACTACGAATCCGAATCATCCTGTCAGGTTCAAATCTATCCCATCTTTTTTAGCATGTCCAAATTATAGATCCTTGCTGAATCCATCCTGAATGACCCCCCCCAGGAAAGCGATCTGCCGCCGGATTCGGAGCTTGACTCCAGACTCTCGCAACACGAGTCCGACTCCGAGTTTTGTGCCACCGAGAAGTACCAAAAGCCGAGTTGTGTGCAAGGGCACACTCCCGCTCGATGTGTATGCACGGAGGGATTCGACATTGGCAGGCGGTTTCTCAGTTGCCCCTTAGAGGTTAGTGCTAATTAAGTTCATTGAGGGAGTCCTGGATTAGGGGGTCTCCGGACAGCCGGACTATATCCTTTGGCCGGACTATTGGACTATGAAGAAACAAGATTGAAGACTTCGTCCCGTGTCCGGATGGGACTCTACTTGGCGTGAAAGGCAAGCTAGGTAATACGGATATGTATATCTCCTCCTTTGTAACCGACCTTGTGTAACCCTAGCCCCCTCCGGTATCTATATAAACCGGAGGGTTTTAGTCTGTAGGACAACATACAATCATACCATAGGCTAGCTTCTAGGGTTTAGCCTCTCCGGTCTCGTGGTAGATCAACTCTTGTACTACTCATATTATCAAGAATAATCAAGTAGGACGTAGGGTTTTACCTCCATCAAGAGGGCCCGAACCTGGGTAAAACATCGTGTCCCCTGCTTCCTATTACCATCCGCCTTAGACGCACAGTTCGGGACCCCCTACCCGAGATCCGCCGGTTTTGACACCGACATTGGTGCTTTCATTGAGAGTTCCTCTGTGTTGTCGCCATTAGGCTTGATGGCTCCTACGATCATCGATAGCGATGCAGTCCAGGGTAAGACTTTTCTCCCCGGACAGATCTTTGTGTTCGGTGGCTTCGCACTGCGGGCCAACTCGCTTGGCCATCTGGAGCAGATCGAGAGTTACGCCCCTGGCCACCAGGTCAGGTTTGGAAGCTTAAACTACACGGCCGATATCTGCGGAGACTTGATATTTGATGGATTCGAGCCCCTGCCTTGTGCACCACACGGTCACGATGAGTATGATTTAGCTCTACCATCAGACAGTGTTCAAGAGATCGCACCGGCAACCGCTCCGACCCTCAATTCAGAACCAGTTGCGCCATCCATGGACGGGTGGATAGACCCCGCCATGGAGGCCGCACTCTCATCGGCGATCGAGCCGAGTATCGACCTTACCCTTCACGAGAGCCGTGACGCCGAACTCCCAGATTCCTCCCTAGCCACGGACTCCGAACCGCCTGCGCCTGTGCCTATCGAATCCGATTGGGAGCCGATCATGAAGTTTACCTCCGCGGATATTTTTCAGCACTCGCCCTTCGGTGACATACTGAACTCATTAAGGTATCTCTCCTTGTTAGGAGAATCCTGGCCGAACTATGCCTGGCAGGATTGGGATGCGGATGACAAAGAAATTCGCCGCCCACCCACCACCCACTTAGTAGCCACTGTCGACGACTTAACCGACATGCTCGACTTCGACTCCGAAGACATTGATGGTATGGACGACGATGCGGGAGATGAAGAGGAACCACTGCCCACAGGGAACTGGACAGCCACCTCGTCGTACGATATATACATGGTGGACACACCCAAAGAAGGCAATGGCGACGATACAACGGAGGATGACCCCTCCAAGAAGCAACCCAAGCGCCGACATCAGCGGCACCACTCTAAGTCTCGCCAAAGCAAAAGCGGTGACACCGGCACAGGAGATAATACCACTCCGGACAGTGCCGAAGACGACAACAATCCCCTCCAACAAGACTTAGGGCAGGAGGATGGAGAAGCCAGCCCTCCCGAGAGAGCGACAAACGAAGAGGCGGAGGATGATAATTACATGCCTCCCTCTGAAGACGAGGCAAGCCTCAATGATGACGAATTCGTCGTGCCTGAGGATCCCGTTGAACAAGAGCGCTTCAAGCGCCGGCTTATAGCCATGGCAAATAGCCTTAAGAAAAAGAAACAGCAGCTTCAAGCTGATCAAGATTTGCTAGCTGACAGATGGACCGAAGTCCTTGCGGCCGAGGAATATAAACTCGAACGCCCCTCCAAGAGTTACCCAAAGAGTAGGTTGCTACCCCGATTGGAGGAGGAAGCACTCAAACCTACATCTCCAGCATATGATGCGGCTGACCGACCACCTCGTGGCCGCGACAAAGAGGCATTTCAGCCAAAAACTCAGCCCGCACCCCGACGCCACTCAGATAAAAATGACAAGGCACGGGGAAACATGCTAGACCTGCGAGACGTATTGGAGGACAAAGCAAAACATGCAAGATCAATCTATGGATCACGAGGGCGCGCCACTATGCGAGAAGATAACCGTCACGCCGGATACAGCAAAAGTAAATCTGGCCGGGCCGAACACAGCGGGCAAGACTCATTTGAGCTGTGTCGCGATATAGCCCAGTACAGAGGCGCCGCACACCCACTATGCTTCATAGACGAAGTAATGGATCACCAAATCCCAGAGGGTTTCAAACCCATAAATATCGAATCATATGACGGCACAACAGATCCCGCGGTATGGATCGAGGATTTCCTCCTGCACATCCACATGGCCCGCGATGATGATCTACACGCCATCAAATACCTCCCACTCAAGATCAAAGGACCAGCTCGACATTGACTCAACAGCTTGCCAGCAGAGTCCATTGGCTGTTGGGAAGATCTGGAAGCCGCATTCCTCGACAACTTCGGATACCAAGGATGGCAATGGCAGGTCACGTCGCAACAAACACAAGCGCCGCATTAACAGCGACAATACCGAGGATACGGCAGTCAATGTTGGATTCAAAGGCTCTAAACCTGGTTAGCGGAAAAAGCCATTCAAAAGGAGCACTCCAGGCCCGTCCAGTTTGGACCGTATACTCGATCGCTCATGTCAAATACACAGCACCCCCGACAAGCCAGCCAACCACACCAACAGGGATTGTTGGGTGTTCAAGAAGGCCGGCAAGTTAAATGCCGAGAACAAAGATAAGGGGTCACATAGCGATGACGAAGAGGAGCCCCGGCAGCCGAACACCGGAGGACAAAAGAGGTTCCCCCCACAAGTGCGGACGGTGAACATGATATACGCAACCCACATCCCCAAGAGGGAGCAGAAGCATGCGCTGAGGGACGTATATGCGTTGGAGCCAGTCGCCCCAAAGTTCAACCCATGGTCCTCTTGTCCGATCACCTTCGATCGCAGGGACCACCCCACTAGTATCCGTCATGGCGGATTCGCCGCACTAGTCCTAGACCCAATCATTGACGGATTTCACCTCACTCGAGTCCTTATGGATGGCGGCAGCAGCCTGAACCTGCTTTACCAGGACACCATGCGCAAAATGGGTATAGACCCCTCAAGGATCAAACCCACAAAAACGACCTTCAAAGGCGTCATACCAGGTGTAGAGGCCCATTGCACAGGCTCAGTCACACTGGAAGTGGTCTTCGGATCCCCGGATAACTTCCGAAGCGAGGAATTAATCTTCGATATAGTCCCGTTCCGTAGTGGCTATCATGCACTGCTCGGGCGAACCGCATTTGCGAAATTCAATGCGGTACCGCATTATGCATACCTCAAGCTCAAGATGCCAGGAGCTCGGGGGGTCATCACAGTTAATGGAAACACAGAGCACTCTCTCCGCACGGAGGAGCACACTGCGGCCCTCGCAGCAGAAGCACAAAGCAGCCTCTTAAGGCAATCCACTAGTTCGGCGATTAAGGACCCGGACACCTTCAAGCACGCCCGGAGTAATCGGCAACAAGACCACCTGGCACATTCTGAGCTCGCATAGCAATGCGACCCCCACCCCAGTCCCAGCCAAATGGCCAAATTCATGCTGCACGTACATAATTACGCATTGGAAATACCATGGGCATAGGTGGGGAGGGGGCACGACTACGGCACGCCCCAAGACGCAGCTCAACCACACTAGGGGCTTCCCTGCTTTGTTATTTTTCTTTCTTTCAGGACTTTAATCTCTGGAAACCCTGTCCGGCAGTATGATTGCCGAACACATGATGCAGCAACCAAGGAGGGAGAAAGCTACATCGCACCACGGAACTCCCAAGTGGATTATGATAACGAGTGAAATACTTGCTTTAATGCCATTCCTCAGCTTGCCCTTGGAGGGGACACGTCAAATAGTCCTACTTTTTGCTTATCGCACTACTTGCATCATTTTGCTTTAACGCACCTTTTTGAATAAACAATGCATAGCACTAGACTATTATCACACTCTTTATTCTTCCTTTTTTTATATACATATGTATGTTCACTCATGACATCCAGCACCCGTACACTCTAGTACGGCTAATACGCTAGGGGCATAAGAATACCCCTTATTACGGCGTGAGAAGTCCGAACACTTTCAATAGTGCGGCACCCCGAACTTATAGCATTATATGCATCAGCTCTGAATAATGTCTTTGGTCAATAGTTGGGTTTGCCCGGCTCCCATGTTTTGGTACCTTACGTTCCGCTACATCAGCTAAGGTAGCACTGGGAGAACTACTGCGATTGTGCCCCGGTTCAGCTGGGCTAAGCACCTCATTAGAGAAAGCTAAAACTGAATGTCATGATAAGGCAAGAGACTGGTCGCTGTTCGAGAGGTTTCGAGTCCCTAAAGACTTATGCCGCTTAGAGCGAGGAGTCGGCTTTGTCCGGCTTAAGGCGTGTATAGCGCCCCAAATTCGGCCTTCCGAATACTAGGGGCTTCGCCCAAATTTAAAATTATAGAATTATATGGCTAAGTGAGAGTGATAAAGCATTATAGTCTGATCGCCTTGTTCGTTGTGCTGAGCACCCCCTCGAAGGACCCAGAAATGGGAACAAGAGTGCTCAGGTTTATCCCGAACACCCCAGCACTCATTGCATGGGGGCAGAAGCCGACGACTAGCCATCTCTCAGATTTGATAAACAGCCGAACAGAAGGTAATATTTTAAATTCAAACAAGCATTGCATAGCGCATATGAACAAGTTTTCATAATACAGGATCACACGAGCAAGTTCATTCAAATATTACATCTTTCGCACACTCGTCCGCTAGAAGATGGGCACCCTTCAGGACACCCTCATAATGCATTTCGGGGTGGCGATGCTCCTTGCCCTGCGGCGGCCCCTCCTTCACCGGCTTCACGGCGTCCATCTTGGCCCAATGCACCTTCGCACGGACAAAAGCCCGACGGGCACCTTCGATGCAGACGGACAACTTGATGACTTCCATCCGTGGGCAAGCATCCACAAGCCACCTCACTAGGCCGAAGTAGCTGTTGGGAAGGGCGTCGCCATGCCACATCCAAACTATAAGGCCCCTCATGGCCTGTTCGGCCGCCTTGTGCAGCTCGACCAGTTGCTTCAGCTGGTTGCTCATAGGCATCGGGTGTTCGGTCCCAGTTACTGAGACCAGAACAGCTTCTCCGTCGAGCTTCCCTCCTCGTCCTTGTAAAACTTTGCGGCATCTGACACGCTGCGGGGCAAATCTACGAATGCTCCTGGAGAGCTCCGGACTCGGGTAAGTAATAAGTAAATTACTTTCACATGCTTGCTTTGCATATTGAATGCCTTACCCGCCGCTATCTTCCTCATCGCCTCAATCTCCTGGAGAGCCTTGTGGGCTTCAGCCTTGGCATTCTTTGCACTCTCAAGGGCTGCGACAAGCTCAGACTCTCGCGTCTTCGAGTCAAGCTCCAACGCCTCGTGCTTCATCACGAGAGCTTGGAGCTCTTGTTGCACATCGCCCACCCGGGCCTCTTGCTTTTCCCTCTCGCTACGCTCCTGGGCCACTTTGTTTTCGGCCTCGGACAACACTTGCTTCAGGGTTGCCACTTCGGTCGTGGCCCCTGGCAAATTCATGATGATCCTGTCATTTTGCAATCGCATCTTATATATATTCATGATGATACATAAACACTATTCTGATCACGGGATCAGAATAATATTCTGATCACAACCTGAACTTCCCGAGTAATGCGCCTGACCTTCCCCGAGTACTAGGTTGAACTTCAGCTAAAAGGTATCCAAATGGGGCTTGCGATATACCGTTGGATAGCTATGCACATCAGTATCATGACCCAAGTTAAATTTTTGGCAAAATGTAAGCGGTTTAAGAGCAGTTTTGAAAACCGTTTTTTCTTCATACAAAAAATGTGAATCATATTTTCGATCGCATTTTTAAACCATTTACCGGAATGAGGCAAATAACGTTAGAAAGCTCCTGAAAAACCGCTCCTTCCACATGTTGAAAGTTTTCTCTAATTCCCTATGGTTAAAGAGTAATTCGGAAAATCGAAAATTTTTGTAAACCCAACACCCGAGTTTGTATTTTTGACGCCATTTCTAAACGGCTAATCCAATTGAGGCAAATAATAAGGCGTTGGAAAGCTTATGAAAATGCTCTAATTTTTTATGTTAAAAGTTATTTCTAATTTTGAATGGTTTAAAAGTAATTTAGAAAATGGTACAAGTTCCACCGAGTTCGTATTTTTGAGCTAATTTTTTAACCGTACGTCCAAATGCAGCAAATGATATGGCGTTGGAAAGCTTGAAGAAATGCAAAACTTTTTTTGTATATATTGTTTCTCCTAATTCACTACGGTTTTATGTCAGATTTGAAAATGGTTAAAAATGTATTTTTGCCGTAATTTCTACAAACTTTATCGGAATGGGGCAAATAATATACCGCTGAAAAGCTAAGGAAAATGCGAAACTTTTTCATGTTGATGGTTTTCTCTAATTCTTAGCCGTTTTCAAGTAATTTCGAAAACAGCGGGATCATGCGTTCTGCCTTTATCGCGAAACAGATTCTTCGAAAATGCACCGCGTGAAGAACCTGGTCTTCTCGGCGCATGTACCTGAACTTCACTCTGTTTTTCACGTGATTGTTTTGCTCGTAGGTCTCCATCCACTGCTCATAACTCTCCATCCATTCACCGGAATTGAGCAGGTGATATACGGATGGAAAGCTGCTGTAAGCACGCAAGTTTCTCATGTTGATCATCTTTTCATACTCGCGATGATTTTAAATGTTTTTAATCTAAAATTGATTCAGCATAGTAGTTGAACTTCCAGTTGTTTTCACGTTGAACTTTTGTGACGTATTTTGGTTTGTAATTTTCTCATCCATTCGTTAGTGTTACACAAATAATATTCCTTTTGTACAACATCTTTCACAATATTTTTTTAACTTTCTCCGACTGAGGACTTGAATTTACAAAAATAATATTCCTGCCGTTTTGAAGTAAATTAGAAAATGACGAGATCATGATTTCTGCCTTCATGCGAATGGAAATGCACTGCGTGAAGTAGTTGAACTTCTCGGGCATGTTTGATTGAACTTCACTCTGTTTTTGACGTGCTATTTTTTGCACTGCGTGAAGTAGTTGAACTTCTGGGGCAAGTCTGTTTGAACTTCACTCTGTTTCACTTTATTTTATTTTTCTTATATGAAACTCACACCATGTAGCACGTGAACTTTCGGTTGTTATCACGTTGAACTTCTCTCTGCTTTGAGAGAGTTATTTTAAAACACAAAAAACAACATATTTTTTTATGTATTTTGGACATCTAAATACACGGTGAACCTCTCTCACAAGAATTTTTTAACTTTTCCTCGCCGAGCACTTGAACTTCTAGCAACCATTTTTTTCGTTTATGAGATTGTTTTTAAAAGTGCAAAAAATGGCGTTGTGTTTTTATTTTTTGAACAGGTAAATCCTAGGTTTTAATGAACTCCGAACTTCTCTGTTATTTCAATTTGAACTTCACATTTTTATATTTTGAGTAAAGAATTGTATTCAATTTTTATACGGGAAAAAACTTAGTTTTGAAATAATTTTGGCTATTTTTTCACACACTTCACCATTTCGAATGAACAAACCCTTTGAATTCCTCGGACGTCCGCCTTTGAACTATCGCAGAAGATGAAGTGGAAATTCTCGAACATATTCTTTTTTTCTACTCTATAATGCTTTTCTTGATTTTTTTTTGTAATTAATTGCATCCATGCTATGACTGAATTGAGATGAACGAAATTAATAGTTTACATAGGCATAAAAACAAAAATTAATAGTTTAGCATAAAAATTGAGGTTTTTACATACTACGAACTTCTCTGTTATTTTAAATTGAACTTCTTTAGTCCTATTCTTAAAAATATATTTTTAAATAAGCATCAAACTTTTAAAAATTAAACTTCATACTTTTATTTTTCCTAGAAACGAAAATAATTTAAGTTTTTCATATACATCAAACTACTCCATTATTTTAATTTGATCTTTGTCATTTTATTCTTTGGTAACAAGGAAATTTTGACTTTTTATAAATATTGAACTTCTCTATTTTTCTAATTTGGACTTCTTGGTTTATTTTCTGTTAGTAACAGAAATACCCTTGTTTTTTGTAGCAAAAATTTTGAACCGATTCGTTAGGAAGGTCAAGTCGACCGTCGCTAGAAGGTCACAAGTTGTTGTTGATCCATAGGAGCACCAAGTCGTCGCCAGACAAGGAAGTGTGCCGTGTCATCATCGTCACTGGGCGGGTTACTAAGTTAACACCCTAACTTTTCTTTTTCTGTTCCGCAGAATGCAAGTGTGAATAACTTGACAACATGATGTACAAAGAGTGCTAGTGTTCCAGAAAAATATACTTAACATACTTTTGACCTTCACGAATAAAACATTTTGACCTTTCAGCCCCTTTTTTTGTTCCAACAACTGACTAAACTAGGCAAAAACTTTTTTTTGTAGTTGAACTGATACACCAGGCAAAGCTGCAATAGTGGCCAATTTTTCAGATAGATAAACACAAAACATATGTTTTATGCACTGGAGTTTTGCTGCGGACACTTGAATACTTTTTTCCTTTTGCACAAACTACTTTACGAAGAATCATCACATTTCACAAAGGTCATTTAACCACAAGATTGTGGGCACACAGACTCGCAAACGGGAGGTGCACCATATTTTTTAGGAACACCAAGCTTGAGTGATAGTGGAAAGAAAGAATCATAAACTAAAGAGTATATTGATCAAAGTGTTTTACGTACACACAAGAGTCCATAAGCTTTTCAGACAACAACATGTTTCCTTAGAAGTTATCTAATCAATTATGAAGAAGTTGAGAAATGAAGAACAAGAGAGGAAAAACATGTCTGAATATACTAAAAAAACATCTCTGAACCTTCACATCCACATCACTCTGAACTTCAGTCCTCCTTCAAACCGCAAACTTTTTCCTGGTACACATATGTGACCTTCTCCTGTCTATTTATTTGAACTTATTTTCAAGACAAAAAGTTCTGGCGTAGAATATTATTCCCACGTTATCCACATAAGTACACAAGTTGCTGAATTTTCTTTGATGTAATTTTTCAAATACAAGCACACAAAAAACCATCGAAGCAACATACTCTTTAACCATTTTCTGCTAAGTAGCTATACTGATGCATTCTTTTTCCATTTTCTTTGACTCTTCAATTTTTTCGTAAAAGAACAATACAAGGACTAAACTGACAAAATTAGAGTCTCAGAACTAAACGAAAGTTTCAGCATGCTCCACAGTGGAAGTCTGATCTGATCTGATCAGATCATCCAAGTTTGTGTGCAGTAAAAAACAACTTTGCTTCGACCTTCCATTTCAGAAGTCCTCTCCTCTTGGGTTGGATCAATCAAACCCAGAGGAATCATCCATCCATCCTCTCACCGAAACACAAGGCACGGATACACTAGTAGTCAAACATGGAAGCAACATTGACCAAAACCAAAACTAACCGTGCAACCATCAGTAATTGCACCATGCCTTCCCCTCCCAAGTAAGCAATTCTTGCTAATAAGTTGCTCCGGCGACGCACACAAGGGACCAAAAAACTTGGGACATCTCCTGCCCTACTACCACCATCAGTGGTAATTCAGTACTATGCTCTGCTCCGCTTTGCTCTGTTGTATCACCGCTACTGCTGCTGCTACTCCACTTCCTTGACAGGCCGCCTGTCAACACCACCGCCACCCTGCTACCGGCGGCGACTATTGGCAGCGTCCGAGACCCGCTGCACGATCATCACCTCCGCCGCATCGACCGCCTCCCATGTCCCACTGATCACCACCTCCCTGCACCACACACACGCTGCAGGTCAAAATGACATACAACCAGGACTGATTTCATGGGTAAAGAACATGCAAACCTGGCTGAGACCTGTTGTAGTACCTACCTCTCGCTCGTCCCAGCTTTGAGCTCCCCCTTAGAGATACTAATTTGCACGCCCGTAACCTGCACTCTGACGACGAACCATTAGTCCAAACCATAGCCTTGTCGGTTAACCATTTGTGGCTTCGCTTCGGTGGTGCGGGAGATATGTACATACCCGTTCGATCTCACGTATGGTCCTCCCGGCATAGCTGATGACGGCGCCCACGTACTCGTCTGCGACACCCATGGTGAGGGTCCCTTGCACATAGTTGTCGTAGTCAGGCGATCTCACGGGTGTGTTAGGCTGGAGGAATTCAAGAGAAGATGGTTCAGGTTTTGCTGCAGAGGCCAATAGCACTAGTTGGTAAACTGGGGATAGTAGATATTTTGCAACCACTACATATGGAAAAATAGCTGCTGCAGGGGAGCCATGATGGATCTCGCCGGCCATGGCTCGATTTGCGAGTGGGGACGACAGCATGGTGCAAGAAACATGGGCGGAGGGCAGGTCGCGTCGGAGGGGAGGGAAGGTCGCGTCGGAGGGGAGGGAAGGTCGCGGCGGAGTGCTGGGAAGGTCACGCCGGAGGGGAAGTTGGGGGCGGGTGGAAGGGAGGTGGTCGGGGCAGAGGACGGTGGTGAAGGTGGTCGGGGCGGTGGTTGGAGGCAAGGGCGGAGGTGGCTGCGGCGGGGTGAGCTGCCGAGGTGGCGAGCACGGCCGAGCTCGGCCTCCTCGCGTCGTCGGCCTGAGGCGGTGCTGCCGAGGGAGCAAGGTGGGAAGGCGGCCGGATCCAGGAGTGGGGCGGCACGGGGGCCGGCTCAGGCGCGGGAGCAGTGAGGCGGCCGGATCCAGGAGTGGGGAGGCGCGGGGGCTGGATCCCGGCCCGCGGAGTGGCGCGCGGGTTAGATGCGACGGCGGCGGCGGTTCTAGGGGCTGATGGTGGGGGACGATGGGTCGGAGTGCAGGAGGTGGGATCGAGGGAGTGCGGGAGATGCGGGATGGATGGTCATAGTATTTTTTTACTTCGTTCCAGCGCGGTTCGGGAGTTTGGGAACCTATGATCGAGCCCTTATAGGGCCGGTGTGATCCAAATAGTTATTCTAATCCCAGGATTAGAATAGTGTCACCCTATATACATAGACTAGGTATTGCTTACCTTTGTTCTCCTCGAGCTGCCTCTTAGCAAGGCCGAGCTCTTTTTCGGACCCCTCGAGGTCCTACTTTAGTGCGGTGACCTCCGCAGTCAGTGCGGCAGAGGTCAGCAGCGAAGCCTGCATACGCATATAGACATACTTATATTAGACTCCTGCAGATATTATTTGATCCTCTATTCGGCTTTTCTTTGTGAACACCAAACATAGCATCAGGGGCTACTGTCTATGCGGTAATATTTTTCCTATATTTTAAATACTTACCTCAAAGCCTGTTAGAAGGCTGGCACAGGCTTCAGTCAGTCCGCTCTTGGCGGACTGAACCTTCTTGATCACCGCACTCATAATAGTGCGGTGCTCCTCGTCGATGGAAGCGCCGCGAAGCGCTCCCGGCAGGTTGTCCGGTGCCTCTGGATGGACAGAGGTCACCGGCACGGGCATCTTACCCCTTTTGGAAGGGGGTCGCCTGCCCGAGTCCGGAACCACTGGAGGGTCCGGCACAGTGTTCGGCTAAGAGCCGAACTTGGAGCCCCCGGGAGCCTTGCTCCCTTTGCTCCTAGAGTCCGAAAGGTCGCCTTGAGGCGCCTCCGGGACTGTATCCCCCCGGCTCGGTGGCCCTTGAGACAATACCTCGGCATTGTCCGTAGGGCAAGGGGAGGAGGCAGTCGGAAGTGGATCGCTATCCATATCCGACGAATCCAATGAGCCATCCGACGAAGATACGCCGATACGGGCTCGGGGAGGTCTGCATAATCATATTCGGCGTTAGGAAAAATAGTGCGACAAAGTTAAGCTATGAGTTACTCTGGTATCCGAATACTTACGACTTCGCCAGGGGCTTGGCCCTGAGCAGCCACTTGTCTTCGCCTTCGGCGGCGGTGGTAGAGCAGTCCGAAAGGAGAGTCCTTCCCTTCTTGGACCCTTCGGCCTCCCCAATCGGGGCGACCTTCCTTTTCTTGTCTCCCCCGGCTGGAGGGGGAGCATCTTCATCTTCCTCCTCGTCTTCATGGGAGGAGTGCACCACGGAGTCATCGGACGATGAGTCCGATACCACCTGGCGCCGGGAACTCTTTAGGGTTCCCTGGGCCTTCTTCTTGGTCTTCTCCGGCACCTTACAAGGAGCCGGAGTCAGCATCTCCGTCAGGAGAGCATCCGCGGTGTCTTCGGGCAGGGGGGCCGGACAGTTAATCTGCTCCGATGCCTCCACCCAGTCCTATCAAGGGAATGGGAGCTTAGGCCCCGCACATGGTTAAGCTATGGGAAATAAATATCCTACCAGATGTACAGAACTTACCGGATTCGTAGGGCGCTTCGCGCTTAGCCCACGGTCCTCGGTAAGAGAGGGAGGGACCTCGGCGCCCTTGAACAGCACCTTCCAGACGTCTTTATGCGTCGTGTCGAAGAGCTCGCTTAGAGTCTAGTGCTGGGCCGGGTCGAACTCGCATAAGTTGAAATCCCGTTGTTGACACGGGAGGATTCGGCGGAAGAGCATGACCTGGACTACGTTGACAAGCTTGATTTTCTTGCTTGTCATGTTCCGGATACATTTCTGGAGTCCGTCCAGCTCCACCGATGAACCCCAGGACATGCCCTTCTCCTTCCAGGAAGTGAGTCGCGTGGGGAATCCAGATCGAAACTCGGGGGCCGCCACCCAGTTGGTGTCGCACGGCTCGGTGATGTAGAACCACCCTGATTGCCACCCCTTTATGGTCTCCACGAAGGAGACCTCGAGCCATGTAACGTTGGGCATCTTGCCCACCATGGCTCCGCCGCATTCCGCTTGTTGGCCGCCCACCACCTTCGGCTTGATATTGAAGGTCTTCAGCCATAGGCCGAAGTGGGGCCGGATGCGGAGGAAAGCCTCGCACACGACGATGAACGCCGAGATGTTGAGGATGAAGTTCGGGGCCAGATCATGAAAGTACAGCCCATATTAGAACATGAGGCCGTGGACAAATGGATGGAGGGGAAACCCCAGTCCGCAGACGAAGTGGGGGAGGAAGACCACCCTCTCGTGAGGTTCTGGGGTAGGGATGACCTGCCCCGCGGCTGGCAGCCGGTGCGCGATATCCGCGGCTAAGTATCCGGCTCTGCATAACTTTTTGATGTGCCCCTCCGTGATGGAGGAGGCCATCCACTTTGCATCCCGCTCCGGACATGTTTTGGAGAGAGTTGAGGAGGAGGATGCGGACTTGGGCGCTGGAGCTCGAGTGCGCGAGAATGGATGAGCAAGGAGGAAGAAGGCGTGGGTAGAAAAAGGTGAGATTTTTTTCCCTTTATAAGGGCGGACTAAACTATGCGCCCCCACTAGCCTGGTAAAACTCGCTTATCCACCAAGCGCCGTAATAGATGGCGCGGTTGGGTTACCCACGTCCGTATTTATGAGAATCCCGTAATAAGGGGAACACGATCTCTGCTTTGACAAGACGTGTCAAGAAACCGCCTCACGTTATGTGCGGGGCTGGTTAAAGGAAAACGGTTCAAATAATTACCGGGCCGTGGCATGATGTCATGCTGCCAAAACGTGTCAGCGGATTAGATTTGTGGTAATATTATTCTCTCTACGGTGGTATGTGGAACTTATTTTGTAGGTTCAGGACACTATCCTTGTATTCAAATTCTTCCGTGGTATATTCGGGAGAGGAAGCCGCCTTGCAATGCCGAAGACAACACTGTGTGCCGGACTCATCGTCATTGAAGCCTGGTTCAGGGGCTACTGAGGGAGTCCTGGATTAGGGGGTCTCCGGACAGCCAGACTATATCCTTTGGTCGGACTGTTGGACTATGAAGAAACAAGATTGAAGACTTCGTCCCGTGTCCTGATGGGACTCTACTTGGCGTGAAAGTCAAGCTAGGCAATACAGATATGTATATCTCCTCCTTTGTAACCGACCTTGTGTAACCCTAGCCCCCTCCAGTGTCTATATAAACCGGAGGGTTTTAGTCCGTAGGACAACATACAATCATACCATAGGCTAGCTTCTAGGGTTTAGCCTCTCCGATCTCGTGGTAGATCAACTCTTGTACTACTCATATTATCAAGAATAATCAAGCAGGACGTAGTGTTTTACCTCCATCAAGAGGGCCCGAACCTGGGTAAAACATCGTGTCCCCTACCTCCTGTTACCATCCGCCTTAGACGCACAGTTCGGGACCCCCTACCCGAGATCTGCCAGTTTTGACACCAACATTCATCATTTTACTTCAGCTAATGCCATCGCTCATCCAGAATACTATTTAACATTGGCAGGGATATGAGGATTGTGCTTTGTTAACTGGCTGGATGAAGAATGGCATGGCAGGGCTCGGAATGTTATCACCAAGCTCGCAAAAGATAACGTAAAGCTGAAGAAGAAACTGGCTGATCTGGAATGTACAATCAGTACGATGAAGCAAGAAAGAATCAATCATAGGCAACAGATGCAAGAAAGAGACAAGAAGGAACTAGCATGTGTAGTTGTGGTTGTCGCATTAGCCATGTTCTATGTGCTGTTTGCAATGATGATTAGGGGTTTTATTTGACAATATTGCTAAAGCACATCTAGATGTGCTCTAAGTAATGCACATCTAGGTCCTATGCCATTGACGTTACCCGAAGATTCGTGCAAATATTTTTCTTTGACTTTTTTCTTTTCCTTTCTAGTTTGATTATTACTGGCTTTATCAATAAGAAGAGCTCAATGTATTGCTTCCCAACTGTCCTACTCCATTCGTACCGGTACCGGTGCATAATCCCAAAATTCATTCCTTGTTTTTGTCCTAAAAAAGGAAACCGGCCAAATAGCCAATAGGAGTCCTGTGCAACCCCAAGAATTTGGAGCAACTGGGTACAAATAATTGCGGTTGATTATGAAGGAAATTTGCCTTAGAGGCAATAATAAAGTTGTTATTTATATCTCCTTATATCATGATAAATGTTTATTATTCATGCTAGAATTGTATTAACCAGAAACTTAGTACATGTGTGAATACATAGACAAACAGTGTGTCACTAGTATGCCTCTACTTGACTAGCTCATTGGATCAATGATGGTTATGTTTCCTGACCATAGACATGAGTTGTCATTTGATTAACGGGATCACATCATTAGAGAATGATGTGATCGACTTGACCCATCCGTTAGCTTAGAACAATGATCGTTTAGTTTGTTGCCATTGCTTTCTCCATAACTTATACATGTTCCTATGACTATGAGATCATGCTACTCCTGAATACCGGAGGAACGCTTAGTGTGCTATCAAATGTCACAACGTAACTGGGTGACTATAAAGATGCTCTACAGTTGTCTCTGATGGTGTTTGTTGAGTTGGCATAGATCGAGATTAGGATTTGTCACTCCGAGTATCGGAGAGGTATCTCTGAGCCCTCTCGGTAATGCACATCACTATAAGCCTTGCAAGCAATGTGACTAATGAGTTAGTTGCGGGATGATGCATCACAGAATGAGTAAAGAGACTTGCAGGTAACGAGATTGAACTAGGTATTGAGATACCGACGATCGAATCTCGGGCAAGTAACATACGATGACAAAGGGAACAACGTATGTTGTTGTGCGGTTTGACCGATAAAGATCTTCATAGAATATGTAGGAACCAAAATGAGCATCCAGGTTCCGCTATTGGTTATTGACCGGAGATGAGTCTCGGTCATGTCTACATAGTTCTTGAACCCATAGGGTACGCACGCTTAACGTTCGGTGACGATCGGTATTATGAGTTTATGTGTTTTGATGTACCGAAGGTAGTTCGGTTACGTGAAGATTCCTGCAGATATTTTTCTTTGTCTTTTTTCTTTTCCTATCTAGTTTAATTATTACTGGATTTATCAATAAGAAGAGCTCAATGTATTGCTTGCCAACTGTCCTACTCCGTTCGTACCGGTACCGGTGCATAATCCCAAAACCCGTTACTTGTTTTTGTCCTGAAAAAGGAAACCATCCAAATATCCAATAGGAGTCCCACACAACCCTGGGAATTTGGAGCGACTGGGTACAAATAATTGTGGTTGATTATAAAGGAAATATGCCCTAGAGGCAATAATAAAGTTGTTATTTATATTTCCTTATAGCATGATAAATGTTTATTATTCATGCTAGAATTGTATTAATCGGAAACTTAGTACATATGTGAATACATAGACAAACAGAGTGTCACTAGCATGCCTCTACTTGACTAGCTCGTTGAATCAATGATGGTTATGTTTCCTGACCATAGACATGAGTTGTCATTTGATTAACGGGATCACACCATTAGAGAATGATGTGATTGACTTGACCCATCCGTTAGCTTAGCACGATGATCGTTTAGTTTGTTGCTATTGCTTTCTCCATAACTTATACATGTTCCTATGACTATGAGATCATGCTACTCCCGAATACCGGAGGAACACTTAGTGTGCTATCAAACGTCACAACGTAACTGGGTGACTATAAAGATGCTCTACAGGTGTCTTCGATGGTGTTTGTTGAGTTGGCATAGATCGAGATTAGGATTTGTCACTCTGAGTATCAGAGAGGTATCTCTAGGCCCTCTCGGTAATGCACATCACTATAAGCCTTGCAAGCAATGTGACTAATGATTTAGTTGTGGGATGATGCATTACGGAACGAGTAAAGAGACTTGCTGGTAACGAGATTGAACTAGGTATTGAGATACCAACGATTGAATCTCGAGCAAGTAACATACGGATGACAAAGGGAACAACGTATGTTGTTGTGCGGTTTGACTGATAAAGATCTTCGTAGTATATGTAGGAACCAATATGAGCATCCAGGTTCCGCTATTGGTTATTGACCAGAGATGAGTCTCGGTCATATCTACATAGTTCTCGAACCCGTAGGGTCCGCACGCTTAACGTTCGGTGATGATCGGTATTATGAGTTTATGTGTTTTGATGTACCGAAGGTAGTTCGGAATCCCGGATATGATCACGGACATGACGAGGAGTCTCGAAATGGTCGAGACATAAAGATCGATATATTGGAAGCCTATGTTTGGACATCGGAATGGTTCCGGACTAGTTCGGGCATTTTCCGGAGTACCGGGAGGTTACCGGAACCCCCGGGGAGTATATGGGCCTTATTGGGCCTTAGTGGAATAGAGGAGAGGAAGGGAAAAGGTGGGAGGTGCGCCCCCAAGCCCAATATGAATTGGGTGCCCCCCTCCTTCCCTCTCTCCTCCCCTTCCTTCTCTCCTACTCCTACTACTTGGAAGGGGGGAATCCTACTCCCGGTGGGAGTAGGACTCCCCTAGGACGTGCCATAGAGGGTCGGCCCTCCCCCCTCCTCCGCTCCTTTATATAAGGGGAGGGGCACCCCATAGACACACAAGTTGATCATTGTCTTAGCCATGTGCGGTGCACCCCTCCACCATAATCCACCTTGGTTATATTGTCGTAGTGCTTAGGCGAAGCCCTGCGCCGGTAGCTTCATCATCACCGTCATCACGCCGTCGTGCTGACGAAGCTCTCTATCGACACTCAGCTGGATCGAGAGTTCATGGGACTTCACCGAGCTGAACGTGTGCAGATCGCGGAGGTGTCGTACTTTCGGTACTAGGATCGGTCGGATTGTGAAGATGTACGACTACATCAACCGCGTTGTCATAATGCTTCTGCTTATGGTCTACAAGGGTACGTAGACAACACTCTCCCCTCTCGTTGTTATGCATCACCTTGATAGATCTTGCGTGTGCGTAGGAAAATTTTGAAAATATTGCATTCCCCAAAAGTGGCATCTGAGCCAGGTCTATGCATAGATGTTATATGCACGAGTAGAACACAAAGGAGTTGTGGGCGTGGGTATATACATATTTCTTGCCGTCACTAGTTGATTCTTGATTCAACGGTATTGTTGGATGAAGCGGCCCAGACCGACATTACGCGTACGCTTACGCGAGACTGGTTCTACCGACGTGCTTCGCACATAGGTTGCTAGTGGGTGTCAGTTTCTCCAACTTTAGTTGAGTCGGATTCAATGAATGGGGTTCTTTCTGAAGATCAAAAAGCAATCACTATACCGCATTGTGGTTTTTGATGCATAGGTAAGAACGGTTCTTGCTCATCCTGTAGCAGCCATGTAAAACTTGCAACAACAAAGTATAGGACGTCTAACTTGTTTTTGTAGGGCATGTTGTGATGTGATATGGTCAAGACATGATGCTAAATTTTATTGTATGAGATGATCATGTTTTGTAACAGAATTATCGGCAACTGGCAGGAGCCATATGGTTGTCGCTTTATTGTATGAAATGCAATCGCCATGTAATTGCTTTACTTTATAACTAAGCGGTAGTGATAGTCGTAGAAGCAATAGTTGGCGAGACGACAACGATGCTTCGATGGAGATCAAGGTGTCAAGACAGTGACGATGGTGATCATGACGGTGCTTTGGAGATGGAGATCAAAGGCACAAGACGATGTGGCCATATCCTATCACTTATATTGATTGCATGTGATGTTTATCCTTTATGCATCTTATTTTGCTTAGTTCGGCGGTAGCATTATAAGATGATCTCTCACTAAATTTCAAGGTACAAGTGTTTTCCCTGAGTATGCACTGTTGCTATAGTTCGTCGTGCCGAGACACCACGTGATGATCGGGTGTGATAAGCTCTACGTTCACATACAACGGGTGCAAGCCAGTTTTGCACATGCAGAATACTCGGGTTAAACTTGACGAGCCTAGCATATGTAGATATGTCCTCGGAACACTGAGATCGAAAGGTCGAGCGTGAATCATATAGTAGATATGATCAACATAGTGATGTTCACCATTGAAAACTACTCCATCTCACGTGATGATCGGACATGGTTTAGTTGATATGGATCACGAGATCACTTAGATAATTAGAGAGATGTCTATCTAAGTGGGAGTTCTTAAGTGATTTGATTAATTGAACTTTAATTTATCATGAACTCGGTACCTGATAGTATTTTGCATGTCTATGTTGTTGTAGATAGATGGTATGTGTTGTTGTTCCGTTGAATTTTAATGCGTTCCTAGAGAGAGCTAAGTTGAAAGATGATGGTAGAAACTACACGGAGTGGGTCCGTAACTTGAGTATTATCCTCACTGTTGCACAGAAGAATTACGTCCTGGAAGCACCGCTAGGTGACAAACCCACTGCAGGAGCAACGCCAAATGTTGTGAACACGTGGCAGAGCAAAGCTGATGACTACTCGATAGTTCAGTGTGCCATGCTTTACGGCTTAGAACTGGGACTTCAACGATGTTTTGAACGTCATGGAGCATATGAGATGTTCCAGGAGTTGAAGTTAATATTTCAAGCAAATGCCCGGATTGAGAGATATGAAGTCTCCAATAAGTTCTACAGCTGCAAAATGGAGGAGAATAGTTCTGTCAGTGAACATATACTCAGAATGTCTGGGTACCACAACCACTTGACTCGGCTGGGAGTTAATCTTCCCGATGATAGTGTCATTGACAGAGTTCTTCAATCACTGCCACCAAGCTACAAGAGCTTCGTGATGAACTATAATATGCAAGGGGTGGATAAGACTATTCCTGAGCTCTTCGCAATGCTAAAGGCTGCGGAGGTAGAAATCAAGAAGGAGCATCAAGTGTTGATGGTCAACAAGACCACTAGTTTCAAGAAAAAGGGTAAAGGGAAGAAGGGGAACTTCAAGAAGAACGGCAAGCCAGTTGCTGCTCAAGTGAAGAAACCCAAGTCTGGACCTAAGCCTGAAACTGAGTGCTTCTACTGCAAAGGGACTGGTCACTAGAAGACGAACTGCCCCAAGTATTTGGCGGAGAAGAAGGATGGCAAAGTGAAAGGTATATTTGATATACATGTTATTGATGTGTACCTTACTAATGCTTGCAGTAGCGCCTGGGTATTTGATACCGGTTCTGTTGCTAATATTTGCAACTCGAATCAGGGGCTACGGATTAAGCGAAGATTGGCTAAGGACGAGGTGACGATGCGCGTGGGAAATGGTTCCAAAGTCGATGTGATCGCCGTCGGCACGCTACCTCTACATATACCTTCGGGATTAGTTTTAGACCTAAATAATTGTTATTTGGTGCCAGCGTTGAGCATGAACATTATATCTGGATCTTGTTTGATGTGAGACGGTTATTCATTTCAATCAGATAATAATGGTTGTCCTATTTATATGAGTAATATCTTTTATGGTCAAGCACCCTTGATGAGTAGTCCATTTTTACTAAATCTTGATAGTAGTGATACACATGTTCATAGTATTGAAGCCAAAAGATGCATAGTTGATAATGATAGTGCAACTTATTTGTGGCACTGCCGTTTGGATCATATTGGTGTAAAGCACATGAAGAAACTCCATTCTGATGGACTTCTGGAATCACTTGACTATGAATCACTTGGTACTTGCGAACCATGCCTCATGGGCAAGATGACTAAAACTCCGTTCCCCGGAACAATGGAGCGAGCAATAGAGTTATTGGAAATCATACATACAGATGTATGTGGTCCAATGAACATTGAGGCTCGTCGCGGATATCGTTATTTTCTTACCTTCACAGATGATTTGAGCAGATATGGGTATATCTACTTGATGAAACATAAGTCTGAAACATTTGAAAAGTTCAAAGAATTTCAGAGTGAAGTGGAAAATCATCGTAACAAGATAATCAAGTTTCTACAATCTGATTGTGGAGGTGAATATTTGAGTTATGAGTTTGGTCTTCATTTGAAACAATGTGGAATAGTTTCGCAACTCACGCCACCTGGAACACCACAACGTAATGGTGTGTCCGAACGTCGTAACCGCACTTTATTATATATGGTGCAATCTATGATGTCTCTCACTGATTTACTGCTATCGTTTTGGGGTTATGCTTTAGAGATGGTTGCATTCACGTTAAATAGGGCACCATCAAAATCCGTTGAGACGACACCTTATGAACTGTGGTTTGGCAAGAAACCCCAGTTGTCGTTTCTTAAAGTTTGGGGATGTGATGCTTATGTGAAAAAGCTTCAACCTGATAAGCTCGAACCCAAATCGGAGAAATGTGTCTTCATAGGATACCCAAAGGAGACTGTTGGGTACACCTTCTATCACAGATCCGAACGCAAGATATTCGTTGCTAAGAATGGATCCTTTCTAGAGAAGGAGTTTCTCTCGAAAGAAGTGAGTGGGAGGAAAGTAGAACTTGATGAGGTAATTGTACCTTCTCCCTTATTGGAAAGTAGTTCATTACTGAAATTAGTTCCAGTGATTCCTACACCAATAAGTGAGGAAGCTAATGATGATGATCATGAAGCTTCTGATCAAGTTACTACCGAACCTCGTAGGTCAACTAGAGTAAGATCCGCACCAGAGTGGTACGGTAATCCTGTTCTGGAGGTCATGTTACTTGACCATGACGAACCTACGAACTATGAGGAAGCAATGATGAGCCCAGATTCCGCAAAATGGCTTGAGGCCATGAAATCTGAGATGGGATCCATGTATGAAAACAAAGTGTGGACTTTGGTTGACTCGCCCAATGATCGGCAGGCCATAGAGAATAAATGGATATTCAAGAAGAAGACTGACGCTGACGGTAATGTAACTGTCTACAAAGCTTGACCTGTTGAAAAAGGTTTTCGACAAGTTCAAGGAGTTGACTACGATGAGACCTTCTCACCCGTAGCAATGCTTAAGTCCGTCCGAATCATGTTAGCAATTGCCGCATTTTATGATTATGAAATTTGGCAAATGGATGTCAAAACTGCATTCCTTAATGGATATCTTAAAGAAGAGTTGTATATGATGCAACCAGAAGGTTTTGTCGATCCAAAATGTGCTAACAAAGTGTGCAAGCACCATCGATCCATTTATGGACTGGTGCAAGCCTCTCGGAGTTGGAATATACGCTTTGATAGTGTGATCAAAGCATATAGTTTTATACAGACTTTTGGAGAAGCCTATATTTACAAGAAAGTGAGTGGGAGCTCTGTAGAATTTCTGGAATTATATGTAGATGACATATTGTTGATCGGGAATGATACTGAATTTCTGAATAGCATAAAAGGATACTTGAATAAGAATTTTTCAATGAAAGACCTCGGTGAAGCTGCTTATATATTGGGCATCAAGATCTATAGAGATAGATTAAGACGCTTAATTGGACTTTCACAGAGCACATACCTTGATAAAGTTTTGAAGAAGTTCAAAATGGATCAAGCAAAGAAAGGGTTCTTGCCTGTGTTACAAGGTGTGAAGTTGAGTCAGACTCAATGCTCGGCCTGAAAAGGACAAAGGATATGTTTCTCGTTTATGGAGGTGACAAAGTTTGTCGTAAACGGTTACGTCGATGCAAGCTTTGACACTGATCAGGATGACTCTAAGTCACAAACCAGATATGTATTTTTATTAAATGGTGGAGTTGTCAGTTGGTGCAGTTCCAAGTAGAGCGTCGTGGCGGGATCTACGTGTGAAGCAGAGTACATAGCTGCTTCGGAAGCAGCAAATGAAGGAGTCTGGATGAAGGAGTTCATATCCGATCTAGGTGTCATACCTAGTGCATTTGGTCCAATGGAAATCTTTTGTGACAATACTGGTGCAACTGCCTTGACAAAGGAATCCAGATTTCAAAGAGAACCAAGCACATCAAGAGACACTTCAATTCCATCCGTGATCAAGTCAAGGAGGGAGACATAGAGATTTGCAAGATACATATGGATCTGAATGTTGCAGACCCGCTGACTAAGCCTCTCTCACGAGCAAAACAAGATCAGCACCAAGACTCCATGGGTGTTAGAATCATTACAATGTAATCTAGATTATTGACTCTAGTGCAAGTGGGAGACTGAAGGAAAATGCCCTAGAGGCAATAATAAAGTTGTTGTTTATATTTCCTTATATCATGATAAATGTTTATTATTCATGCTAGAATTGTATTAACCGGAAACTTAGTACATGTGTGAATACATAGACAAACAGAGTGTCACTAGTATGCCTCTACTTGACTAGCTCGTTGAATCAATGATGTTTATGTTCCTAACAATAGACATGAGTTGTCATTTAATTAACGGGATCACATCATTAGAGAATGATGTGATTGACTTGACCCATCCGTTAGCTTAGAACGATGATCATTTAGTTTGTTGCTATGCTTTCTCCATAACTTATACATGTTCCTATGACTATGAGATCATGCTACTCCCGAATACCGAAGGAACACTTAGTGTGCTATCAAACGTCACAACGTAACTAGGTGACTATAAAGATGCTCTATAGGTGTCTCCGATGGTGTTTGTTGAGTTGGCATAGATCGAGATTACGATTTGTCACTCCGAGTATCGGAGAGGTATCTCTGGGCCCTCTCGGTAATGCACATCACTATAAGCCTTGCAAGCAATGTGATTAATGAGTTAGTTGCGGGATGATGCATTACGGAATGAGTAAAGAGACTTGCCGGTAACGAGATTGAACTAGGTATTGAGATACCGACGATCGAATGTCGGGCAAGTAACATACCGATGACAAAGGGAACAACGTATGTTGTTATGCGGTTTGACCAATAAAGATCTTCGTAGAATATGTAGGAACCAATATGCGCATCCAGGTTACGCTATTGGAAGCCTATGTTTGGACATCGGAATGGTTCCATATGAGTTCACGCATTTTTCGGAGTACCGGGAGGTTACCAGAACCCCTCGGGGAGTATATGGGCCTTATTGGGCATTAGTGGAATAGAGGAGAGGAAGGGAAAAGGTGGGAGGCATGCCCCTCTAGCCCAATCCGAATTGGGTAGGGGCCGTCCCCCCCCCCTTCATTCCCTCTCTCCTCCCCTTCCTTCTCTCCTACTCCTACTACTTGGAATGGGGGAATCCTACTCCCGGTGGGAGTAAGACTCCCCTAGTGCGCGCCATAGAGGGCCGGCCCTCCCCCCTCCTCCACTCCTTTATATACGGGGGAGGGGGGCACCCAATAGACACACAAGTTTATCATTGTCTTAGCCATGTGTAGTGCCCCCCTCCACCATAATCCACCTTGGTTATATCGTCGCAGTGCTTACGCGAAGCCCTGCGCCGGTAGCTTCATCATCACCGTCATCACGCCGTCGTGCTAACAAAGCTCTCCCTCGTAACACAGCTGGATCGAGAGTTCGTGGGACGTCAACGAGCTGAATGTGTGCAAATCGCAGAGGTGTCGTACTTTCGGTACTACGATCGGTAGTATCGTGAAGATGTACGACTACATCAACCGCGTTGTCATAACGCTTCCGCCTATGGTCTACAAGGGTATGTAGACAACACTCTCCCCTCTCGTTGCTATGCATCACCTAGATATATCTTGCGTGTGCGTAGGAAAATTTTGAAATTACTGCGTTCCCCAACAGATTATATCAGCGGTTAGATAATATGTCAACCCCCACTTCAATTGGCAGTTCCTCTTCTCTGCATACCCTGCTTATGTGCCCACCATCCTCATCGTCCCCGATAGGCCGCGCTACACACTGGCACACACTCTGCAGCCATGTTGAACGGTAGCGAGGACGGTAGTTCGGCCAGCAGTCTAGCGCCCGATGATAGGTCAACATCGGAATCATCCCGCTCGTCTTCCATGAGTCCGGCGTCGAGCCTAGACCTCAATTGCATCCGGTTCATGGAAGGGACGCCGCCTTGATACGTCTCCAACGTATCTCTAATTTTTTATTGCTCCATGCTATATTATCTACTATTTTGGACATTATTGGGCTTTATTATCCACTTTTATATTATTTTTTGGACTAACCTATTAACCGGAGGCCCAGCCCAGAATTGTTGTTTTTGCCTATTTTAGGGTTTCGAAGAAAAGGAATATCAAGCGGAGTCCAAACGGAATGAAACCTTCGGGAACGTGATTTTTGGAACAAACAAGATCCAAGAGACTTGGACCCTACGTCAAGCAACCAACAGGGAAGCCACGAGGTAGGGGGCGCGCCTACCCCCCCCCCCCCTAGGCGCGCCCTCCACCCTCGTGGGCCCCCTGTTGCTCCACCAATGTACTCCTTCCTCCTATATATACCTACGTACCCCCAAACGATCAGATACGAAGCCAAAAACCTAATTCCACCACCGCAACCTTCTGTATCCATGAGATCCCATCTTGGGGCCTGTTCCGGAGCTCCGCCGGAGGCGGCATCCATCACGGAGGGCTTCTACATCAACACCATAGCCTCTCCGATGAAGTGTGAGTAGTTTACTTCAGACCTTCGGGTCCATAGTTATTAGCTAGATGGCTTCTTCTCTCTTTTTGGATCTCAATACAATGTTCTCCCCCTCTCTTGTGGAGATCTATTCGATGTAATCTTCTTTTTGCGGTGTGTTTGTTGAGACCGATGAATTGCGGGTTTATGATCAAGATTATCTACGAACAATATTTTAATCTTCTCTTAATTCTTTTTTGTATGATTGGTTATCTTTGCAAGTCTCTTCGAATTATCAGTTTGGTTTGGCCTACTAGATTGATCTTTCTTGCAATGGGAGAAGTGCTTAGCTTTGGGTTCAATCTTGCGGTGTCCTTTCCCAGTGACAGTAGGGCAGCAAGGCACGTATTGTATTGTTTCCATCGAGGATAACAGATGGGTTTTTTATCATATTGCATGAATTTATCCCTCTACATCATGTCATCTTGCTTAAGGCGTTACTCTGTTTTCATGAACTTAATACTCTAGATGCATGCTGGATAGTGGTTAATGAGTGGAGTAATAGTAGTAGATGCAGGCAGGAGTCGGTCTACTTGTCTCAGACGTGATGCCTATACACATCATACCTAGATACTCTCATAACTATGCTCAATTCTGTCAATTGCTCAACAGTAATTCATTCACCCGCCATAAAATACTTATGCTCTTGACAGAAGCCACTAGTGAAACCTATGGCCCCCGGGTCTATCTTTATCATATTAAATCTTCCAATACTTAGTTATTTCCTTTGCATTTTACTTTGCTTTTATTTTACTTTGCATCTTTATCATAAAAATACCAAAAATATTATCTTATCATATCTATCAGATCTCACTCTCGTAAGTGACCGTGAAGGGATTGACAACCCCTTATTGCGTTGGTTGCGAGGAGTTATTTGTTTTGTGCAGGTACGAGGGACTCGTGCGTAGCCTCCTACTGGATTGATACCTTGGTTCTCAAAAACCGAGGGAAATACTTGAGCTACTTTGTTGCATCATCCTTTCCTCTTCAAGGAAATCCAACGCAGTGCTCAAGAGGTAGCAAGAAGATTTCTGGCGCCGTTGCCGGGGAGGTCTACGCAAAAGTCAACATACCAAGTACCCATCACAAACCCTTATCTCCCGCATTACATTATTTGCCATTTGCCTCTCATTTTCCTCTCCCCCACTTCACCCTAGTCGTTTTATTCGCCCTCTCTCTCTATCCTCCCTCTCTTTCTCTATTTGCCTCTTTTTGCCCATTTCTTGTTTGCTCGTATGGTGGAATAGTCATTTATTTATTACTAAACAGAGAACCTAAGATCTATGGATCCTCATCCGCTTGCTAATATTTTTAAGAGATCCAATTATGATGAACCAATTGCTAGTGAGTTTTGTGCACTAGATTATCTTTATGAGGTTTTGCTTGAAATTCGTGAATCTAAAAAGTGTGATGAATTATTTTATGAAGGGATTCACGATAGATCTTTGAATAAAAAGCATGATTGCAATGATTTTATTATAAAATATATTTATGTAAATTGTGCTAATAATATGCAACACCCTAAGCTTGGGGATGCTAGTTTTGCTATGTCCTCTACTTGTTGCAATGATCATGATTGGGGTGATTCTTCTTATGATCTTGAAAATTTATTTAAGCCCCATGATGAATATGAGATTGATAATAGTGTTTGCAATATTATTGAAAGTGGGTTTGGAGGAGTGTCAACTTTAGATCCCACATATTTGGAGAATGTTCAATCTTATGAAAATCTTGATGAAAGTGGGTTTGGAGAAGTCATGACTTTAGTTAATGTTAATCCCACTATTTTGAAAGAGTGTCAACTTTGCATGCATGTGGATCGTGTTGAAAATATTTTATGTGATAGATATTTTGTTGAGTTTGCTTATGATCCTACATGTAATCATTATGAGAGAGGAAAATATGGTGGTAGAAATTTTCATGTTACTAAATTACCTCTCGTTATGTTGAGATTACTATTGTTTCTTTCCTCTTCCATGCATATGCTAGTTTTTGCTTGCCATTATAATTTATTTTCCTATAAGATGCCTATGCATAGGAAGTATGTTAGACTTAAATGTGTTTGTCATATGTTTTATGATGCTCTCTTTGTGATTCAATTCTTGTCTTTCATGTGAGCATCATTGAAATTATCAATGCCTAGCTAAAAAGGCTTTAAAGAAAAGTGCTTGTTGGGAGACAACCCAATATTCTTCCTTGCTGTTATTAAATAAATAATTTACCTACCTCTGTTTTGGTTGTGTTTTTTGTGTTTAATTAGTGTTTGTGCCAAGTAGAACCATTGGGAAGACTTGGGGAAAGTCTTGTTATCTTGCTGTAAAAAAAACAGAAACTTTAGCGCTCACGAGAACTGCTGCCATTTTTATTTGGAAAGTGATATTTAGTTAATTCTTTTTGCAGATGATTAATAGATAAATTCCTCACGTCCATCAATTTAATTTAGAATTTTTGGGGTTCCAGATCTTGCGCTAGCTACAGATTACTACAGACTGTTCTGTTTTTGACAAATTCTGTTTTTCGTGTGTTGTTTGCTTATTTTAATGAATCTATGGCTAGTAAAATAGTTTATAAACCATAGAGAAGTTGGAATACAGTAGGTTTAACACCAATATAAATAAAGAATTAGTTCATTACAGTACCTTGAAGTGGTCTTTTGTTTTCTTTCGCTAACGGAGCTCACGAGATTTTCTACTTTAAGTTTTGTGTTGTGAAGTTTTCAAGTTTTGGGTAAAGATTTGATGGATTATGGAACAAGGAGTGGCAAGAGTGAGGGAGTCCTGGATTAGAGGGTCTCCGGACAGCCGTACTATATCCTTTGGCCGGACTGTTGGACTATGAAGACACAAGATTGAAGACTTCGTCCCGTGTCCGGATGGGACTCTACTTGGCATGGAAGGCAAGCTAGGCAATACGGATATGCATATCTCCTCCTTTGTAACTGACCTTGTGTAACCCTAGACCCCTCCGGTGTCTATATAAACCAGAGGGTTTTGGTCTGTAGGACAACATACAATCATACCATAGGCTAGCTTCTAGGGTTTAGCCTCTCCGATCTCGTGGTAGATCAACTCTTGTAATACTCATATCATCAAGAATAAATCAAGCAGGACGTAGGGTTTTACCTCCATCAAGAGGGCCCGAACCTGGGTAAAACATCATGCCCCCTGCCTCCTATTACCATCCACCTTAGACGCACAGTTCGGGACCCCCTACCCGAGATCCACCGGTTTTGACACCGACATTGGTGCTTTCATTGAGAGTTCCTCTGTGTCGTCGCCATTAGGCTTGATGGCTCCTTCAATCATCGATAGCGATGTAGTCCAGGGTGAGACTTTTCTCCCCGAACAGATCTTCGTATTCGGCGGCTTCGCACTGCGGGCCAACTCGCTTGGCCATCTGGAGCAGATCGAAAGTCACGCCCCTGGCCACCAGGTCAGGTTTGGAAGCTTAAACTACACGGCCAATACCCGCGGAGACTTGATCTTCGACGAATCCGAGCCCCTGCCTTGTGCGCCACACGGACACGATGAGTATGATTTAGCTCTACCATCGGACAATGTTCAGAAGATCGCATCGGCAACCACTCTGACCCTCAACTCGGAACCAGTCGGGCCATCAACGGACGGGCGGATAGACCCCGCCACGAAAGTCGTATCCTCAGCGGCTATCAAGCCAAATATCGACCTTACCTTTCACGAGGGCCGTGTTGCCGAACTGCCGGATCCTTCTCCGGCCACGGACTCTGAACCGCCTGCGCCTGTGCCTATCGAATCCGGCTCGGCGCCGATCTTGGAGTTTACCTCCGTGGATATTTTTCAGTACTCGCCCCTTGGCGACATACTAAACTCATTAAGGTCTCTCTCCTTGTCAGGAGAATCCTGGTCGAACTATGTTCGGCAGGATTGGAATGCGGATGACGAAGAAGCTCACCACCCACCCACCACCCACTTAATAGCCACTGTTGACGATGTAACCGACATGTTGGACCTCGACTCCGAAGACATCAACAGTATGGACGACGATGCAGGAGACGAACAGGAACCATTACCCACAGGGCACTGGACGCCCACTTCATCATATGATGTATACATGGTGGACACACCCAAAGAAAACGACGACGAGGAACGGAAGGATGCAGCGACGGGTTGTTCCCTTGATAAACAGTCAAAGCGGCGGCGTAAACGCCGCTCCAAATCCCACCTCAGCAGAAACAACGATCGTATAGACCCAGCGTTAGGGCAGGGTGAACCATCGCCCAACCACGGCAACAAGGAAAATCAAGCCAAACAACCCAACCCCGTCGAAGATAACAGTCCGGACGACATCACACTGGACAGGCACCCGGAGCAACAGAATGCCCATCAAAGGCTGGTTGCCACTGCGAGGAGTTTGAAAAAGTAGAAGCAAAAGCTCAGGGCTGCACAAGACACACTCAAAATCAGATGGAGTGAAGTACTCGACACTACAGCGAAGTACGGCAGTAATCGCCACACCAAGAGCTATCCGAAGCAAAAGTTGCTACCCGAATTCAATGAGGAGGCCTTAGATCCTCCGCAATTAAAAAATAAAACGGCCATCCGGTCGGATAAACGACCTCATAGCCAACATAAAGCGGCAAACGACGCTGCACATAAACCAGTACGCGATTCGCGTAAGGGCTCGCATCAAAAGGACGGCGCAACCAGATCCATCTATGGACCACGCAAGCGCGCTCCAACATACAATGCAACACAACAAACATCCGAACACCATGGCACACCCAAATATAGGGGTGCCGCACACCCCCTATGTTTCACCGACAAGGTGCTGGACCATGAATTTCCAGAGGGATTCAAACCCGTAAACATAGAGGCATACGACGGAACAACAGACCCTGGGGTCTGGATTGAGGACTACATCCTCCATATCCATATGGCTCGAGGAGACGATCTCCACGCCATCAAGTACTTACCCCTCAAGCTCAAAGCGCCAGCTCGGCACTGGCTTAAAAGCCTCCCCGAAGAATCAATTGGAAGTTGGGAAGAGCTTGAAGACGCTTTTTGGGCGAATTTTCAAGGGACTTATGTCTGACCACCGGATGCAGACGATTTGAGTCATATAACTCAACAGCCCGCAGAGTCACCCCGAAAGCTTTGGAACAGGTTTCTTATTAAAAAGAACCAAATAGTCGGCTGTCCGGACGCCGAAGCCTTAGCAGCTTTCAAGCATAGCGTTCCGACGAATGGCTTGCCAGACACCTCGGCCAAGAAAAGCCGAGAACAATGGCAGCATTAACAAGCCTCATGACCCGCTTTTGCGCAGGCGAGGACAGCTGGTTAGCCCGATGCAGCACCAGCGACCCAAGTACATCTGAAGTCACGGATGGAAACGGGAAATCACGACGCAGCAAAAATAAGCGCCGGAATAAAGAAGACAGTCCGAAGAGCACGGCGGTAAACGCCGGATTCAGAAGCTCTCGGCTAGGTCAGCAAAAGTCGCCCTCCAAAGGCAACGGAGACGAACTGTCCAGCCTAAACAAAATTCCGGACCAAATATGTCAGATCCATAGCACCCCCGGATCTGCCAATCATACCCACAGAGAATGTTGGGTCTTCAAACAGTCCGGCAAGCTCAACGCCAAACACAAGGGGCAGGAGACACCATGCGAAGACGAGGACGAGCCTCGCAAGCAAAGCACTGGGGAACAGAAGAAATTCCCACCAGAAGTCAAAACAGTAAACGTGTTACACGTGATAAAGGGGAGAAACAAAGCGGCACTCCTAGAGAAATATGCCCCAGGGCCTATCACCGCGGAGTTCCACCACTGGTCGTCTCAACCGATCACCTTCGACCATCGAGACTACTCGGCAAGTATCCGGTGTGCAGGATGGGCTGCCTTAGTATTAGACCCAATAATTGAAGGATACCACTTCGCACGAGTCCTGATGGACGGCGGCAGCAGTTTAAACCTGATATATTAGGACACAGTCCGCAAAATGGGGATAGACCCAACAAAAATTTGCCGCAGCAATACTACCTTTAAAGGAGTAACACCAGGCCCAGAGGCTCATTGCACGGGCTCCCTGCTACTAGAGGTTATATTCGGCTTCCCCGATGACTTCCGTAGCGAAAATTTAACCTTCCAAATCGCTCCGTTCCAAAGTGGCTATCAAGCACTACTCGGACGCAAAGCTTTCGCTCGCTTTAATGCAATACCGCATTACGCTTCCCTCGTGCTTAAGATGCCCGGTCCACGCGGCATCATTACAGTAAATGGAAATATTGAGCGCTCCTTGCGCATCGAAGACAGCGCGGCCGCCTTGGAAGCCGCACACTAAACGGCCTCACTAACTACAACATTTGACAGGTCGTTAAGACCACTGACGCGGTTAGACGAGTCCGGCGCAGCTCTATGTAATTAATACAGGTTTGATGGCCATACCCCTAGTACAATACAAGGGGCTCAACGTGCGCAAACAAGTGGCAATTAGGCTCAATCTTACTCATCTTGAATTGTATATGGTTTCTTTAGTATAACCTACCTTTTTGCACGACAACTTTTCACCCAAGTTCCTCTCTTTTACAGATGACCATCGTGCTACACCCGTCCAGGATACGGCACAACGAAGACACAGGCGCAGACGTGCAGCAGGGACCCGTTCCAAGGATTCTTTTTAGATTAAGACCCTGTGTAAACCTTTTTTTACTATCTCTTGTTGATACACATCCCTCGAATTCTCAGTACAATTGAGAAGGATGCTGACGTCTTGGCATGTGGCCACGTCAGAATAATGCATGTACCTGGACACCATGGGCTTATTACAAAGGGCACTGTTTAGGCCCGGTTTACACCATAAAAGACCGAATATCTTAGGGAGTGTTCGGCATCGCGAGTTTGGCCTTATATGCATCAGCTCCGAATCATGTCTTTGGTCAAATGTTGGGTTTGCCCAGCTCCTGTGTTTTGCTGCCTTATGTTCCGCTCTATCGCTAAGGCGGCACCAGAAGAACTACTACGATTGTGCCCTGGTTCATCCGGACGAGCACCTTAGTAGAGAAAGCCGAAAACTGACTGTCATGATATAGCGTGAGACTGGTCAACCACTTGATGACCTATCGGAATATTCGGGATTCCTCCGCATTAACGAAGGGTCGTTTCCCGGCCAGGCATGTACGCACCCCGAATTCGGATGAGTGCGGAGTCACCAGGGGCTATATAGTAGCCCCACTATAAAACTCCTCTGGCTAAGTGAAAGTGTTAAAGCATAATAGTCCGGTTTCCTAGTTCGCTGCGCTATCACCTCCTTAATAGGACCAAGACGTTGGATTAAGTGTGAATACGCGTCTTCTGCGAACACCCCCGCATTATATGCGTGGGGGCTGAAGACGATGACTGCAATCTTTCAGGTTATATACATGTATACATAAACGGCCGCACAGGAGGCATCACAATACTTTCGGGCAAAAGTATAAATACAACCTTGATAAATTCAATAAAACATCGTTTTTACAATGGGAATGCATGTCACTCAAACATAACATTCTTTGAGCACTGGGCCTCTATCGAACAAGTGCCTTCAAGAACTTCTTCAAAATAGTGCTCGGCAGCCACCCGGCCTATGGCCGAACCCTGCGCCGCGACAGTGGTGGCATCCATCTCCGCCCAGTATGTTTTGACACGGGCAAGGGCCATCCGCGAACCTTCTATGCACGCCGACCTCTTCATCGCATTAATGCGTGGCACCGCACCAAGGAACTGCTGCACCAAGCTAAAATAGCTGTTCGGCTTTGGCCTTTCCGGCCATAGATGATCCACGACAGACCTCATGGCGAGTCCGGACAATCTATTGAGTTCGGCCCATTCAGCAAGCTGATCAGTCAATGGAAGCGGACGCTCTGGAACGTTAAATTGAAATCATAATAGCTTGTCCACTTCACGACCTGTTTGATCTCGGAAGTACTCGGCTGCATCAACAGCGCTCACCGCCAAGTCCAGATATGCGTCGGCCAAACTACACAGTCGATCCAGAGGGGCATACCGCGGATCTCCGAACTTCCTCCGTAGTATAAAGGGCTTCCTAGCCACAATGTCCCCGGCTTCACGCAGTTCCTCCTTCTTTTCTCTCATTGTAGAACGGGTGTCTTTGGTCGCCATTGTGGCCTTTTCGAGGTCCGTAGCCTTCACCCGGTTTTCTTCTTCAAGAAACCGGCAGCTGTCGGAAGTGTCTTTTAACTTCACAGCCATTTTGGCCATTTTCTCTTTGCTCTCGCTATGCGCGGCCTTCTTGGCTCTCAACTCTTCGGCCGCCTTCAAAGCGGCCGCATTACTACTCCTTGCTTGCTCGTTGGCTCGGGCAAGCTCTGCCCGCAGGGCCTCCACGGTGGCAGCTCCATCTGCAGTCACAACATATTAAAGATACTGTCATCACGCTGCTCTTACTATGTGACATTCACTATAAACATCACCTACCCTGTGCCTCGTCAAGCCGCTTGTTAACAAGCTCGATGTCGACATCTGCCGCATCCAGTCGCCGCTTTAGTTCGACAACCCCATCAGTCCGGCTAGCCACCGTAGCTTCAGACACCTGCACATAAAGGCGGTCTGGTTATTACCTGGGACTATGATCCTCTGTTCGCCGCCGTTCTCGATGACAACCAGAGTCTCAGGGGCTACTATCTACACATGGCACACCTAAAAATGTGCGGTACTATCACAAATGTATATCATTTCACGTACCTCAAAGCCCATCAGTAGACTCATAAAGGCTTCATGCAACCCGCTTTTGGCGGACGAAATCCTTTCAATCACCGTACCCATCAATGTATGGTGCTCTTCTGAGATAGTGGCTCGCTCTAGCAGATCCCTCAGTGTGTCCGACCGCATACCAGACGGTGCCGGATTCTTTTGGTTGCTCTCTTCAAGAGCCGTATACTGGGGACTTCGGGCGACCATAGGATTATCTTCTGGCCTCACCGGATCCGGAGTGACCCTCGGCGACGACACTTCAAGGTCGCCCGCTTCTTGAGACGGGGAGTCCGGGGGAGGCGTTTCGCTCTCCATCATCTCCGGAAGTAGATCTCCTGAAGATGAACTCTGCTGAGAAGGGCTAAGATCCGAACTGCAAGATAAATGCTTCGGTCATTTTCCTCAAAGGTAAGGAAGTATATCTTCACTACTAAGTACTTTTTGATTACTTACAGCTCGTTAGAGGGCTGATCCCCGCACGGACTTTGTGCAGCAAGAGCACCCTCCGAGCAGGACCCTCTGGTGGAGTTTTCTTCTCCCGTTTGGAAACCTTGGTTTCCGAATCTTCAGAGGTGGTCCTCTTCCTCCCCCGGGGCGAAGGAATGTCAGATTCCTCCCTTTGGTTATCCTCCCTCACGGAGGCGCTCGTTCCCTCGGTTGGAATAGGTAGCGGTGGAGGCCCGCTTTTGCCCTCTTTATTCCCCCCTTCATCTTCTTTTGAGGGCACCGGGCAAGGTGCTGGCTCGAGCATCTTTTCCAGCACCAGATTGTCCAAGCCTTCGGGAAGGGGAGCCGAACACCGGATCATCTTCGCCTTTGTTATCCAGTCCTGGTCAAAGAGCGATTCTTCATAATGATGTCATGATAAAAGAAAGACAGTGTGTTCGACTAGAGGATTACTTACTTGGGCCGCGGTGCGGTTGCTGCTCAGGCCCACGTCCTCGGTGGTGTCCAGACACTCTATTTGGGGTCCGAAGAACGACTTGTACATCTCCTCGTGCGTCAGGCCGAGGAAATTCTAAATAGCGCGCGGTCCTTCTGGGTTGAATTCCCACAAGCGGAGGGGCCGGCGTTTGCAAGGCTGGACTCGACGAACCAGCATGACTTGCACAACCATAACCAAACTAAAATCTCCCTCGAAGAGATCTCGGATGCGGTTCTGCAGTATGGGCACATCCTTAGCTGGACCCCAGCTCAGCCCCCTGCCCATCCACGACATTAGTTGTGGTGGAGGGCCCGAGAAAAAGGTGGGGGAAGCTACCCACTTGGAACTTCTGGGAGCTGTGACATGAAACCACTCCCGTTGCCATAATCCGGACACCTCTAGAAAGGAACCCTTTGGCCATGGAGCTCCAACAATCTTTCTTATTAATGCGCCTCCGCACGCTGCATGCTGCCTCTCGACCATCTTTGACTTCACATCAAAGGTCTTGAGCCACAGGCTGAAGTGAGGGGTAATGCGGAGGAAGGCCTCACATATGACAATGAATGACGAGATGTGAAGAAGGGAATCTAGGGCCAGATTGTGAAAATCTAGCCCGTAATAGAACATCAGACCCCTAACGAAGGGATCTAGAGTGAGGCCTAGTCCTCAGAGGAAGTGGGAGATGAACATGACGTCTTCGTTGGGTTCAGGAGTAGGGATGACCTGCCCTCGGGCAGGCAGCCGATGCGAAACTTCGGCGGTCAGGTATCTGGCCTCCCTCAACTTCTTGATATCCTCTTCCGTGACGGAGGAGGGCATCCACCAGCCCTGAAAGCTGGATTCATACATGATTGAAGGTCCGAAACTCCTGACCTGGGCTTTGGGTGTTAGAACTCGAGGCGGGGGAAGGATTTGATTGAGCACGGGAGGAAAAAAGTAAAGGCCTTGTCCCTTTATAAAGAGGGTGAATATCAAGCGTCCTCCTCGTGGCCGTTTGGGACTTGCCTAAAATCTAGGAGTCCTAGGCACGGTTGGGTTACCCACGTCTGTATTGATGAGAATCCCATAATAAGGGGAACACGATCTCTGCTTTGACAAGACGTGTCAAGAAACCACCTCGCATTATGTGTCGGGCTGGTTAAGGAAAAACGGTTCAAATAATTACCGGGCCATGGCGTGATGTCATGCTTCCGAAACATGTCAGCAGATTAGATTTGTGGAAATATTATTCTCTCTATGGTGGTATGTGGAACTTATTTTGCAGGGTCGGACACTATCCTTTTATTCAAACTCTTTTTTGGTGTATCCGGAGGAGGAACCCGCCTTGCAATGTCGAAGACAACACTGTGCGCCGGACTCATCATCATTGAAGCCTGGTTCAGGGGCTACTGAGGGAGTCCTGGATTAGGGGGTCTCCGGACAGCCAGACTATATCCTTTGGCCGGACTGTTGGACTATGAAGACACAAGATTGAAGACTTCGTCCCGTGTCCAGATGGGACTCTACTTGGCGTGGAAGGCAAGCTAGGCAATACAGATATGTATGTCTCCTCCTTTGTAACCGACCTTGTGTAAGCCTAGCCCCCTCCGGTGTCTATATAAACCGAAGGGTTTTAGTCTGTAGGACAACATACAATCATACCATAGGCTAGCTTCTAGGGTTTAGCCTCTCTGATCTCGTGGTAGATCAACTCTTGTAATACTCATATCATCAAGAATAAATCAAGCAGGACGTAGGGATTTACCTCCATCAAGAGGGCCTGAACCTAGGTAAAACATCGTGCCCCCTGCCTCCTGTTACCATCCGCCTTAGACGCACAGTTCGGGGCCCCCTACCCGAGGTCCACCGGTTTTGACACTGACAAAGAGCCTAAGCTTGGGGATGCCCATGGCACCCCCAAGATAACCTAAGGACACCTAAAAGCCAAAGCTTGGGGATGCCCCGGAAGGCATCCCCTCTTTCGTCTACTTCTATCGGTAACTTTACTTGGAGCTATATTTTTATTCACCACATGATATGTGTTTTGCTTGGAGCGTCTTATATGATTTAAGTATTTGCTTTTTAGTTTAGCACAATCATCCTTGCTGTACACACCTTTTGAGAGAGCCATACATGATTTGGAATTTGTTAGAATACTCTATGTGCTTCGCTTATATCATTTGACTTATATAGTTTTGCTCTAGTACTTCACTTATATTTTTTAGAGCACGGTGGTGGAATTGTTTTATAGAAACTATTGATCTCTCATGCTTCACTTAGATTATTTTGCGAGTCTTAAATAGCATGGTAATTTGCTTAAATAATCCTAATATGCTTGGTATTCAAGAATAGCAAAAACTTTCTTCTGAGTGTGTTGAATGCAATGAGAAGTTTGATGCTTGATAATTGTTTTGAGATATGAAGATGGTGGTATTAAAGTTGTGCTAGTTGAGTAGTTGTGAATTTGAGAAATACTTGTGTTAAAGTTTGTGATTCCCATAGCATGCACGTATGGTGAACCGTTATGTGATGAAGTCGGAGCATGATTTATTTTTTGATTGTCTTCCTTATGAGTGGCGGTCGGGGATGAGAGATTGTATTTTCCTACCAATCTATCCCCCTAGGAGCATGTGCGTAATACTTTGCTTTGCTAACTTGTAGATTTTTGCAATAAGTATATGAGTTTGATGTCTACTACACAACCTTCTTCTTGTAGACGTTGTTGGGCCTCCAAGTGCAGAGGTTTGTAGGGCAGTAGCAAATTTCCCTCAAGTGGATGACCTAAGGTTTATCAATCCGTAGGAGGCGTAGGATGAAGATGGTCTCTCTCAAGCAACCCTGCAAGCAAATAACAAAGAGTCTCTTGTGTCCCCAACACACCCAATACAATGGTAAATTGTAAAGGTGCACTAGTTCGGCGAAGAGATGATGATACAAGTGGTATATGGATGGTAGATAAAGGTATTTGTAATCTGAAATTATAAAACAGCAAGGTAACTAATGGTAAAAGTGTGTGGAAACGGTATTGCAATGCTAGTAAATAAGGCCTAGGGTTCATACTTTCGCTAGTGCAAGTTCCCCCAACAATAATTGTAACATCCCAAATTTTCAATTTGGAATATTATACATTAGATCATCATGCATATAATATTTTATTTGCTTCGGGTTTTGATCCTATAAAATTCTAAGCAACTCAAGGACCCACAGAGAGAGTTGGGGATTTCATTATTTTCATATTTGAGTTTTCTCAAATTTTGAGAATAGGATCATTTGATTTTATTTATTTTATCATCAATTATTTCTATTACAAAAATATGAGAGAGGGAATAAAATGACTTTCCCAAAATATAGAAATATTGAGGATTTAATAAAAAAATCAAATAGTTTTATTTCGGAGTTTTTTTGTTGCTTTTATTTGAATTGGGAAAAATGCGCGTTTTTTAAAATTGCATTTAGGGCCCAAATAAATGTTCACTTTGTCGGGCTTGATTTTAGAAGCCCGGGAAAATTTATTTCGGGATTTTTGGAGTCAGTTTAGTATTTCTTTTTATTTTTCTTCCGAGCGAAAAAAAAACTCAACCGACTTCGGGCCGTAACCGGCCAGAACTCTGCTGGCCGGGGGGCTTTATAAGCCGCGCCTCGGGCCCGAGCCAGCCCACCAGCAGCCGCCGCCCGAACCCTAACCCTAGCCGCCAGCCGTCGTCGCCGCCGATCCGCCGGAGCCGCGCGTCGCCCGAGGTTCGCCGCACCTCGAAATACGTGCCGTTTTAAAAAAAACCGTTCGTCGTTTTTCTTTTTCATCGGATTTTTCCGCGGTTATTTTCTGATCGCGATTTCTGATCCGATTTTCGTTTTAGTTTTTCTTTTCGCTCGTTTATCGGAATCAGGCGATTCAAGCGCCTGGAGTTTCGTCTCGAAACCCTCTATCCGAATAATCAACTTAAACAAGTTTTTGCTACTGTAAAATTTGACTTAGGTTCAGATTACTAGAACGAGGTTGTTTTCTTTCGCCGTTTGACTTTCTTTGCTTCGTTCGATTTGATTCTTTTTGCCAACCGGAGTTCTTAAGTTGAACCTTCTGGTTAGATCTCTTATTTGAGTTTTACCTGTGCATTAGATGAGTACTTATTGTATGCTTGTTTGTTTGCCTGCGATAGAGTACCCGGAGTGCGCCGCCTGTTACTTCGAATCGTTAGGTTTCACGGATCATCAGCAAGGCAAGTAACACTTTGATCATACCTTTTCTACAACCCAGTTTTTTTTGCATTAGATCAATCTTCACACATTGCATGATTAGGATCTAATTAAACTGTGGGATGGGAAGTAGATGAGGTAGTACCTATTACCTGTTTATTATCAAACCTTTGGGAGTTACTTCTACGTTTGCTTATTATGCCATGCTATGCTAGTAGACGTGGATTGGGTGAGTGAAATCCATGACAGATGTGAGATTGATAATTAATGGTTTATCTAAGGTGGCAACTTAAATACACATCTGGGTGGATTGAGGCACCTGGGTATTCCAGGACATGCCTGTTTTCTTTTGGACCGCCACCCAGGCTCAAAGGGATCATGAGATTTTTCAAACTAGAAACTTCCGTGTGCAGCCACAAGCCATTATGGGCTCTGGCATAGTTGATTAAGTCGTGCGAACTCTTACAGGGTAGACTAGCAGATGTAGGGGAAAGTAGGTGTACCGGTCTATCCATCGTAAGGTGCTAGCGCTTCTGAAAGACTGTGTCTCGGTCATCCGTTTCTCAAACACCATGTAGTGCGAGAAATCCAACGGAGGCGATCGAGTCTTGTGGGGAAAAGTGCGCAAACCTCTGCAGAGTGTAACAAACTAATCATGATTAGCCGTGTCCCCGGTTATGGACATCTTGAGTATCTAGTATCTGGATTATCATGTGAATCTCAACATGTTACTCTAAAATTAATGTTGTTGGGTTAATGATGATGCTTAATTGGGATTGAGAATGCTGTCAACCATTCTCAATGTTTAACAACCACCATGATAGTAATTAAATTTATTCCTTTGAAGTAGGGAAAAATTGGCTTTATGCAAAACTGTAACCATAGAGCTTTCCACCAGCCAAATATGCATATAGTATAGCTGTTGCATTCCATTACTCTCTATGTGTTACCTTGCCAGCATATTCCATGTGCTGACCCGTTTTCGGGCTGCAACGTTAATGTTGCAGACTTTTTAGACGACGATTAAGGAGTTTTTAGGTCGTGGTTCTATACTCAGTGATGCCGTTGGAGTTGATGGACTCACTTATCTTCCAAGCCTTCCACTGTTATTATTATTAGATGGCCTTAAGCCATATTTATTGTAATAAGTTCTCTTTTGAGACACTCGATGTAATAAGTGTGTGATTGCTACTCTGCTATAAATCCTCTGAGTACTGTGTGGTGTCAGCATTACTGATCCAGGGATGACACCGGAGCACAGAGATCAGACTGTTTGAGGTCTGGTCGCTACAGAGATGGTATCAGAGCACACGCTGACTGTAGGACACGACCACTAAGCTAAAGACCTAGATCACTACTCACTCTCTTCTCTTCTGACCTCTCATCTTTTCTACTCTTTAGGATGGCGGATGCAAGGAACAAGTTCACCCAACCGGATGAAGATACACCCTTTGGACGCCACTTGAAGGAAGTCACTAGATACCTGAACATAGGAGTACCAAACTTCACGGGAACCTACAACGCCACTTTACCTGAAGAAGAGCGCTGGATGATTCAAGTTCAAATCCCAGGAAGGACGTTCATGCCAGTCACTGAGCCCATAGAGTTTTCTTTTGATGCACCAACTTGGAGTCTAGGAAAGATTATGGCAGCTCACATCGCCATGGGACGCATTGGAGAAGTCTACCGCAAGGATCTTAAGGATACTATATAGCAGATTTGTGGGCGCCGAGATGAACACTTGGAGATGATTAACACCAGGAAAGATAGATCAATTGCAGCTTTTATCCAGGAGTTAAACCAGCACATTCGACGACAGGAGAATCAGATGTGCGCGGACATGATAGATCTGAAGAAGGCTAAGACTAGAATCAAGGAACTGGAGGAAGAACTCAAGGCTACATGTGAAGATTATGAAGAAGAAATTGAAGTATTGGTGGATAAGAATGCCGACCTAACTATGAAGCTAGCAATATTTATGGGAGGCCCGACACCAGTAGATGAAGACGAAGAACCCAAGGAGATTAGCCCGGAAGACTACATCATCATCGACGGCACCGACTCGGAAGCAGATAGTAGCGATGATGACTATGTTGATGAAGCAGGAGCAGATATCATGGAGTCTACAACCGTAGAATATTTCTAGTAGACCACCTCATCAGTAGTAGTAGTCCACCATGTAAATATAGTATTCCGAGCACTTTGCGATAGTTAGATCGATTGTATGCCTTTGTTTGATTGAATGAAGTGAATTGTTTGCTTTTGCCTCATGTGCATATGGGTAGTGTTTTCTCTTTAGACCCCCTCTATTCTTATATCTCATCTTTTCTAAACCCTCAGATGCCTTCGAGACGTGACCCCGGATTTGCCTTTCCGCCGGAGCTCACCCAGTTGATCCAGCAGCAGAACACCTTGATGCAGTTGCTAGTCCAGAATCAGAATCAGGGGAACAACAACAACCCACCACCACCACCTGTTGACCACTTAGCCCGTTTCTTAGGCTGAATCCGCCGGTGTTTTCCAGTAGCACCGAGCCGATAGTAGCAGATGATTGGCTCCGCAAGACAGCTAGGGAGTTGACCACAGCAGGATGCACAGATGCGGAGAAGGTTAAGTTTGCCGCACATCAGTTAGAAGGACCCGCAGCATCATGGTGGGAGAATTTCACAGCCACCTTTCCAGTCGACACTGTCACATGGGATCAATTTCAGCAGGCTTTCCGTACTGCCCATGTTTCAGCAGGAGCAATGGCCATGAAGAAGCGTGAGTTTCGTAACTTGCGCCAAGGAGGACGGACAGTTGGCCAGTATGTGGAGGAGTTTAGTAAGCTAGCACGTTATGCCCCAGATGACGTTGCTACGGATGCAGCTAAGCAGGAGAAGTTCCTGGAAGGACTGAATGATGAGTTGAGTATGCAGTTGATGGTAGCCACCTTCAACAACTACCAGGAGTTGGTAGACCGTGCTCTTATGATTGAAGGGAAGCAGCAGCAAATTGAGAACCGCAAGAGGAAGTATGGACAAGGAAAGTATAATTCAGGAGCTCAGCAGAAGCCACGTTTTACCCCTAGACCGGGAGGACATTTTCAGCATACCCATGGAGTAGGTAGCTCGCACAATCACAATGGCACCAAGAATGGTAATGGGAATGGAGGAAGCAATGGCCAGAACCGCAGCACCCCATCAACCCCAGCCAAGAGAGATCTGAGTCAAGTCACCTGTTTCAAGTGTTCCAAGACCGGACATTATGCCAATGAATGTCCTGAAGGCCAAAACGGCAATGGAAGCTCTGGAAAGAAGCCGAACCCTTTCAACAGGGGACAGGTGAACCACGTTAATGTGGAGGAGGTTGAAGCTCAGCCCGATGCAGTAATAGGTAAGTTTTTGGTTAAGTCATTTACTGCACTCGTTCTTTTTGATACTGGTGCATCGCATTCATACATATCAAGGGGATTTGTGGAAAAGTATAGCCTACCCACTAGGGTTCTCAAAACACCTATGCTAGTAAGCTCACCAGGAGCAGAGTACATGGCCAGTCAAGGATGTTTTCAAGTGCCATTAAGTATAGGACGGCATGTTTTCCCAACAGATTTAATTATTCTGGAATCCCAAGGTCTGGATGTGATTCTTGGTATGGATTGGCTGTCGATGTATGGAGGAAACATCGATTGTGCTAGTAAGTCAATTTTGCTTACCACCCCAGAAGGGAGAAGGATCAAGTATGTATCCCGGCATGCGCCAAACAAGACACAAGTAAATTCATTAACAGGAGTTGTGCAGGAGGAAGTACCAGTGGTAAGGGAATTCCCTGATGTATTTCCAGAGGAGTTGCCAGGCATGCCACCGGATAGAGATATTGAGTTCTTGATTGAGCTATTGCCAGGCACAGGGCCAATATCAAAGAGACCATATAGGATGCCAGCAAAGGATTTGGTGGAAATTAAGAAACAGATTAAGGAGTTACTGGATAAAGGTTACATTCGCCCAAGTTCTTCACCTTGGGGATCACCAGTACTATTAGTAGAGAAGAAGGATGGATCGTTAAGGATGGTTGTTGATTATCGAGGATTGAATGAAGTAACAATCAAGAACAAGTACCCGCTACCAATGATCAATGATCTGTTTGATCGATTGCAAGGAGCTAAAGTGTTTTCCAAGATCGATTTGCGATCAGGGTACCACCAGTTGAAGATTCGAGAACAGGATATTCCGAAGACAGCTTTTACCACCAGGTATGGGCTGTATGAGTATACCGTTATGTCATTTGGTCTGACTAACGCGCCTGCCTATTTTATGAACATGATGAACAAAGTGTTTATGGAGTTTTTGGATAAGTTCGTCGTAGTGTTCATTGATGATATCCTGGTTTATTCAAAGAATGAAGAGGAACATAAGGAGCATTTGCGTTTGGTACTTGGAAAGCTCAGAGAACATCAATTATATGCCAAGTTCAGCAAATGTGAGTTTTGGTTGAAGGAAGTAGGATTCCTCGGACACGTTATATCTGGAGAAGGTATAGCTGTTGATCCCACTAAAGTTGATACCGTGACCAAGTGGGAAGCCCCAACTACCGTTGGAGAGATCCGGAGTTTTCTTGGACTCGCAGGATACTACCGGAGGTTTATTGAAATTTTTTCAAAGATTTCGAAGCCTATGACGGAGTTGTTGAAGAAAGATACCAAGTTCAAATGGACTGAGCAGTGTGAGGCTAGTTTCCAGGAGTTGAAGAAACGCTTGGTTACCTCACCAGTGTTGATTTTGCCAGATCAGACCAAGGATTATGAGGTGTATTGCGACGCTTCACGTCGAGGACTTGGAGCAGTGCTTATGCAGGAAGGGAGAGTTGTTTCATATGCCTCAAGACAACTGAAGCCCCATGAGTTGAATTACGCTACGCATGATTTGGAGTTAGCAGCCGTAGTGCATGCCTTGAAGACATGGAGACATTTCCTCATCGGAAATCATTGTGAGGTGTACACGGATCATAAGAGTTTGAAGTACATTTTCACACAGAAGGAGTTGAACCTCAGACAAAGGAGATGGTTGGAGCTCATCAAGGATTATGATATGAAATTGCATTATCATCCCGGGAAGGCTAATGTAGTAGCTGATGCATTAAGCCGCAAGAGCCATGTCAATACGTTAATGACGGGAGAAATACCCAAGGAGTTAGCAGAAAATCTTCGTGAACTATGTTTGGAAATAGTTCCGAGAGGCTATGTAGCAACGTTGGAAATTCAGTCAACTTTGATGGACAGAATCAGGGAAGCTCAGAAGACTGACAAGGAGATTGCTTCCATAAAGGAGAAAATGAAAGAAGGAAAAGCTAAAGGATTTCGTGAGGATGAGCACGATACCCTATGGTTTGAAGACCGTGTCTATGTGCCCAATGACCCGGAGATCAGGAAGTTAATTCTGCAAGAGGCCCATGATTCACCCTATTCGATTCACCCAGGGAATACCAAGATGTATCTGGATTTGAAGGATATTTTCTGGTGGACCGGAATGAAGAAAGAAATAGCAGAGTATGTAGCAGTTTGTGATGTATGCCAGAGAGTAAAGGCAGAGCATCAGAAGCCAGCAGGATTGTTACAACCATTGCCGATACCCGAATGGAAGTGGGATAAGTTAGGCATGGATTTTATCACGGGATTGCCCAGGACTCGTTCAGGCTATGACTCGATTTGGGTTGTAGTCGATCGATTGACGAAAGTAGCTCATTTCATCCCAGTAAAGACCACTTATACCAGTGCTAAGTTGGCAAAAATATACATGACCAGAATAGTATGTCTGCATGGAGTTCCGAGGAGTATCGTATCAGATAGAGGAACCCAGTTTACCTCAAAGTTCTGGAAGCAGTTGCACGAAACTTTGGGAACCAGGCTAGAATTCAGTACAGCTTTTCATCCGCAGACAGATGGACAGACCGAGAGAGTCAATCAGATTTTGGAGGATATGCTGAGAGCTTGTGCGCTAGATTATGGATCTAGTTGGGACGATAATTTGCCATATGCAGAGTTCTCTTACAACAACAGTTACCAAACCAGTTTGAAGATGGCCCCTTTCGAAGCTTTGTACGGAAGGAGGTGCAGGACACCGTTGTCGTGGGACGAAGTTGGAGACCGCCAGTTGTTTGGACCTGACTTGATTAAGGAGTCTGAACAGAAAGTGAAGTTGATTCGCGATAGGCTCAAGGTAGCCCAGTCCAGACAGAAGAGTTATGCAGATTCTAAACGCAAGGAGACAGTTTACGAAGTTGGAGACAGAGCTTATCTTCGAGTATCTCCACTTCGGGGAACAAAGCGTTTTGGAGTTAAAGGGAAGTTAGCGCCACGATTTATAGGACCATATCGAATTTTGGAGCGTATGGGAGAAGTGGCCTACAAGTTGGAATTGCCCGAAGGATTGTCAGGAATTCATGATGTGTTCCACGTTTCTCAGTTAAAGAAGTGTCACGCGGAGATGGCTGACATACCATTGAGAGACACAGTGCCTTTGGAAACTATTCAGTTGGATAACGATTTGACCTACGAGGAGAAACCAGTTAAGATCCTCGAGTTTGCCAGCCGTGTTACTCGCATCAAAGTTATCAAGTTTTGCAAGGTTCAGTGGAGTCACCACACGGAGGATGAAGCCACCTGGGAACGAGAGGAAGATTTGCTCAAAGACCACCCTCACCTATTTTCTAGCCAACCCGAATCTCGAGGGCGAGATTCATCTTAAGGGGGGTAGGTTTGTAACATCCCAAATTTTCAATTTGGAATGTTATACATTAGATCATCATGCACATCATATTTTATTTGCTTTGGGTTTTGATCCTAGAAAATTCTAAGCAACTCAAGGACCCACGGAGAGAGTTGGGGATTTCGTTATTTTCATATTTGAGTTTTCTCAAATTTTGAGAATAGGATCATTTGATTTTATTTATTTTATCATCAATTATTTCTATTACAAAAATATGAGAGAGGGAATAAAATGACTTTCCCAAAATATAGAAATATTGAGGATTTAATAAAAAAATCAAATAGTTTTATTTCGGAGTTTTTTTGTTGTTTTATTTGAATTAGGAAAAATGCGCGTTTTTCAAAATTGCATTTAGGGCCCAAATAAATGTTCACTTTGTCGGGCTTGATTTTAGAAGCCCGGGAAAATTTATTTCGGGATTTTTGGAGTCCGTTTAGTATTTCTTTTTATTTTTCTTCCGAGCGAAAAAAAACGAACCGACTATGGGCCGTACTCGGCCAGGACTCGCCTGGCCGGGGCCTTTATAAGCGCGCCCGGGCCCGAGCCAGCCCCCACCAGCGCCGCCCGCCCTAACCCTAGCCGCCAGCCGCCGCCGCCGCCGTCCGCCGGAGCCGCGCGTCGCCCGAGGTTCGCCGCACCTCGAAATCCGTGCCGTTTAAAAAAAATCCGTTCGTCGTTTTTCTTTTTCGTCGGATTTTTCCGCGGTTATTTTCTGATCGCGATTTCTGATCCGATTTTCGTTTTAGTTTTTCTTTTCGCTCGTTTATCGGAATCAGGCGATTCAAGCGCCTGGAGTTTCGTCTCGAAACCCTCTATCCGAATAATCAACTTAAACAAGTTTTTGCTACTGTAAAATTTGACTTAGGTTCAGATTACTAGAACGAAGTTGTTTTCTTTCGCCGTTTGACTTTCTTTGCTTCGTTCGATTTGATTCTTTTGCCAACCGGAGTTCTTAAGTTGAACCTTCTGGTTAGATCTCTTATTTGAGTTTTACCTGTGCATTAGATGAGTACTTATTGTATGCTTGTTTGTTTGCCTGCGATAGAGTACCCGGAGTGCGCCGCCTGTTACTTCGAATCGTTAGGTTTCACGGATCATCAGCAAGACAAGTAACACTTTGATCATACCTTTTCTACAACCCAGTTTTTTTACATTAGATCAATCTTCACACATTGCATGATTAGGATCTAATTAAACTGTGGGATGGGAAGTAGATGAGGTAGTACCTATTACCTGTTTATTATCAAACCTTTGGGAGTTACTTCTACGTTTGCTTATTATGCCATGCTATGCTAGTAGACGTGGATTGGGTGAGTGAAATCCATGACAGATGTGAGATTGATAATTAATGGTTTATCTAAGGTGGCAACTTAAATACACATCTGGGTGGATTGAGGCACCTGGGTATTCCAGGACATGCATGTTTTCTTTTGGACCGCCACCCAGGCTCAAAGGGATCATGAGATTTTTCAAACTAGAAACTTCCGTGTGCAGCCACAAGCCATTATGGGCTCTGGCATAGTTTATTAAGTCGTGCGAACTCTTACAGGGTGGACTAGCAGATGTAGGGGAAAGTAGGTGTACCGGTCTATCCATCGTAAGGTGCTAGCGCTTCTGAAAGACTGTGTCTCGGTCATCCGTTTCTCAAACACCATGTAGTGCGAGAAATCCAACGGAGGCGATCGAGTCTTGTGGGGAAAAGTGCGCAAACCTCTGCAGAGTGTAACAAACTAATCATGATTAGCCGTGTCCCCGGTTATGGACATCTTGAGTATCTAGTATCTGGATTATCATGTGAATCTCAACATGTTACTCTAAAATTAATGTTGTTGGGTTAATGATGATGCTTAACTGGGATTGAGAATGCTGTCAACCATTCTCAATGTTTAACAGCCACCATGATAGTAATTAAATTTATTCCTTTTGAAGTAGGGAAAAATTGGCTTTATGCAAAACTATAACCATAGAGCTTTCCACCAGCCAAATATGCATATAGTATAGCTGTTGCATTCCATTACTCTCTATGTGTTACCTTGCCAGCATATTCCATGTGCTGACCCATTTTCGGGCTGCAACGTTAATGTTGCAGACTTTTTAGATGACGATTAAGGAGTTTTTAGGTCATGGTTCTATACTCAGTGATGTCGTTGGAGTTGATGGACTCACTTATCTTCCAAGCCTTCCGCTGTTATTATTATTAGATGGCCTTAAGCCATATTTATTGTAATAAGTTCTCTTTTGAGACACTCGATGTAATAAGTGTGTGATTGCTACTCTGCTATAAATCCTCCGAGTACTGTGTGGTGTCAGCATTACTGATCCAGGGATGACACCGAAGCACAGAGATCAGACTGTTTGAGGTTTGGTCGCTACAATAATAACATAACTGGATCACATAACTATCCCTCAACATGCAACAAAGAGTCACTCCAAAGTCACTAATAGCGGAGAAAAAACAAAGAGATTATGGTAGGGTAGGAAACCACCTCAAAGTTATTCTTTCCAATCAATCCGTTGGGCTATTCCTATAAGTGTCACAAACAGCCCTAGAGTTCGTACTAGAATACCACCTTAAGACACAAATCAACCAAAACCCTAATGTCACCTAGATACTCCAATGTCACCTCAAGTATCCGTGGGTATGATTATACGATATGCATCACACAATCTCAGATTCATCTATTCAACAAACACATAGGACCTCAAAGAGTGCCCCAAAGTTTCTACCGGAGAATCACGACGAAAACGTGTGCCAACCCCTATGCATAGGTTCATGGGCGGAACCCGCAAGTTGATCACCAAAACATACATCAAGTGAATCACGTGGTATCCCATTGTCACCACAGATACGCATGGCAAGACATACATCAAGTGTTCTCAAATCTTTAAAGACTCAATCCGATAAGATAACTTCAAAGGGAAAACTCAATCCATTACAAGAGAGTAGAGGGGGAGAAAACATCATAGGATCCAACTATAATAGCAAAGCTCGCGGTACATCAAGATCGTATCACCTCAAGAACACGAGAGAGAGAGATAGAGAGATCAAACACGTAGCTACTGGTACATTCCCTCATCTCCGAGGGGGAAATACTCCCTCCTCATCATGGAGAGCACCGGGATGATGAAGATGGCCACCGGAGAGCGATTGTCCCCTCCGGCAGGGTGCCGGAACGGGTCTAGATTGGTTTTCGGTGGCTACGGAGGCTTCTGGCAGCGGAACTCCCGATCAATTGTGTTCCCCGATCGTTTTAGGGTATATGGAGATATATAGGCGGAAGAAGTACGTCAGGGGGGCCACGAGGGGCCCACGAGGGTGGAGGGCGCGCCCAGGGGTGGGCGCGTATAACGCCCTCAATGCGGCTATATCTCCCACGTGTCGAAGCACGACTTAGAGGCATAACCGCATTGAAAGCAATGTCGCAAGTGAGGTAATCATTGCAAACAACCCATGTAATACAATAAGGCAAAAGATACATAGTTGGCTTAAAATCGCCACTTCACACAATACATGAATAAAGCATTACATCATCCAGATTCAAATAAGGTCCGACTACGGAACCAAAATAAAAGAAGACTACCCCAAATGCTACACAGATCCCCGATCGACCCCAACTGGGCTCCACTACTGATCAACTAGAACGAAACAACACAAAGGACAAGATCTTCATTGAGCTCCTCCCTGAGCTTGGTTGCGTCACCTGCTCGGTAACATCGGCACCTGCAAACTGGTTTTGGAAGTATCTGTGAGTCACGGGGACTCAGCAATCTCACACCCTCGCGATCAAGACTATTTAAGCTTATAGGTAGGGTAAAAGGTATGATGTGGAGCTGCAGCAAGCGACTAGCATATTTGGTGTCTAACATACGCAAATGAGAGCGAGAAGAGAAGGCAAAAGCACGATCGAACAACTATGATCAAGAAGTGATCCTAAAACAACCTACGTCAAGCATTACTCCAACACCGTGTTCACTTCCCGGACCCCGCCGAGAAGAGACCGTCACGGTTACACACGCGGTTGATGCATTTTAATTAAGTTAAGTTTCAGGTTTTATACAACCGGACATTAACAAATTCCCATCTGCCCATAACTGCGGGCAAGGCTTTCGAAAGATCAATCCCTGCAGGGGTGTCCCAACTTAGCCCATCACAAGCTCTCACAGTCAACGAAGGATATTCCTGTTGGGGAACGTAGTAATTTCAAAAAAAATCCTAAGCACACACAAGATCATGGTGGTGCATAGCAACGAGAGGGGAGAGTGTTGTCTACGTACCCTCGTAGACCGGCAACGGAAGTGTTGACACAACGTAGAGGAAGTAGTCATACGTCTTCCCGATCCGACTGATCCAAGCACCGAACGTATGGCACCTCCGAGTTCTAGCACATGTTCAGCTCGATGATGATCCCCGGACTTCGATCTAGCAAAGTGTCGGGGAAGAGTTCCGTTAGCACGACGGCGTGGTGATGATCTTGATGTTCAACTGTCGTAGGGCTTCGCCTAAGCACCACTACAATATTATCGAGGATTATGGTGGAAGGGGGCACCGCACACGGCTAAGAAAACGATCATGTGGATCAACTTGTGTGTCTAGGGGTGCCCCCTGCCCCCGTATATAAAGGAGCAAGGGGAGGAGGCCGGCCGGCCCTATGGCGCGCCAAGGAGGAGTCCTCCTCCTAATAGGAGTAGGACTCCTACTAGGAGGGGGAAGGAAGTGGGGAGGGAGAAGGAAAGGGGGGCGCCGCCCCCCCTCTCCTAGTCCAATTCGGACCAGGGGGAGGAGGCGCGCGGCCCATCCTGGATGTCCCTCTCTCTCTCCACTAAGGCCCATATGGCCCATTACTTCTCCCGGGAGGGTTCCGGTAACCCTCCGACTCTCCGGTTTTCTCCGAAATCACCCGGAACACTTCCGGTGTCCGAATATAGCCGTCCACTATATCAATCTTTATGTCTCGACCATTTCGAGACTCCTCGCCATGTCCGTGATCACATCCGGGACTCCGAACTAAATTCGGTACATCAAAACTCATAAACTCATAATATATCTGTCATCGAAACCTTAAGCGTGCGAACCCTACGGGTTCAAGAACAATGTAGACATGACCGAGACATGTCTCCGGTCAATAACCAATAGCGGAACCTAGATGCTCATATTGGCTCCCACATATTCTACGAAGATCTTTATCGGTCAGACCGCATAACAACATATGTTGTTCCCTTTGTCATTAGTATGTTACTTGCCTGAGATTCGATCGTCGGTATCTCAATACCTAGTTCAATCTCGTTAGTGGCAAGTCTCTTTACTCGTTTCGTAATACATCATCTTGCAACTAACTCATTAGTTGCAATGCTTGCAAGGCTTATGTGATGTGCATTACCGAGAGGGCCCAGAGATACCTCTCCGACAATCGGAGTGACAAATCCTAATCTCGAAATACGCCAACCCAACATTTACCTTTGGAGACACCTGTAGAGCTCCTTTATAATCACCCAGTTACGTTGTGACGTTTGGTAGCACACAAAGTGTTCCTCTGGCAAACGGGAGTTGCATAATCTCATAGTCATAGGAACATGTATAAGTCATGAAGAAAGCAATAGCAACATACTAAACGATCGGGTGCTAAGCTAATGGAATGGGTCATGTCAATCACATCATTCTCCTAATAATGTGATCCCGTTAATCAAATGACAACACATGTCTATGGTTAGGAAACATAACCATCTTTGATTAACGAGCTAGTCTAGTAGAGGCATACTAGTGACGTTTAGTTTGTCTATGTATTCACACAAGTATTATGTTTCCGGATAATACAATTGTAGCATGAATAATAAACATTTATCATGATATAAGGAAATAAAATAATAACATTATTATTGCCTCTAGGGCATATTTCCTTCAGTCTCCCACTTGCACTAGAGTCAATAATATAGATTACACGGTAATGATTCTAACACACATGGAGCTTTGGTGCTGATCATGTTTTGCTCGTGGAAGAGGCTTAGTCAAGGGGTCTGCAACATTCAGATCCGTATGTATCTTGCAAATCTCTATGTCTCCCACCTGGACTAGATCCCGGATGGAATTGAAGAGTCTCTTGATGTGCTTGGTTCTCTTGTGAAATCTGGATTCCTTTGCCAAGGCAATTGCACCAGTATTGTCACAAAAGATTTTCATTGGACCCGATGCACTAGGTATGACACCTAGATCGGATATGAACTCCTTCATCCAGACTCCTTCGTTTGCTGCTTCCGAAGCAGCTATGTACTCCGCTTCACATGTAGATCCCGTCACAACGCTTTGTTTAGAACTGCACCAATTGACAGCTCCACCGTTTAATGTAAACATGTATCCGGTTTGCGATTTAGAATCGTCCGGATCAGTGTCAAAGCTTGCATCAACGTAACCATTTACGATGAGCTCTTTGTCACCTCCATATATGAGAAACATATCCTTAGTCCTTTTCAGGTATTTCAGGATGTTCTTGACCGCTGTCCAGTGATCCACTCCTGGATTACTTTGGTACCTCCCTGCTAGACTTATAGCAAGACACACATCAGGTCTGGTACACAGCATTGCATACATGATAGAGCCTATGGCTGAAGCATAGGGAACATCTTTCATTTTCTCTCTATCTTCTGCATTGGTCGGGCATTGAGTCTTACTCAATTTCACACCTTGTAACACAGGCAAGAATCCTTTCTTTGCTTGATCCATTTTGAACTTTTTCAAAACTTTGTCAAGGTATGTGCTTTGTGAAAGTCCAATTAAGCGTCTTGATCTGTCTCTATAGATCTTACTGCCCAATATGTAAGCAGCTTCACCGAGGTCTTTCATTGAAAAACTTTTATTCAAGTATCCCTTTATGCTATCCAGAAATTCTATATCATTTCTGATTAGTAATATGTCATCTACATATAATATCAGAAATGCTACAGAGCTCCCACTCACTTTCTTGTAAATACAGGCTTCTCCAAAAGTCTGTACAAAACCAAATGCTTTGATCACACTATCAAAGCGTTTATTCCAACTCCGAGAGGCTTGCACCAGTCCATAAATGGATCTCTGGAGCTTGCACACTTTGTCAGCTCCCTTTGGATCGACAAAACCTACCGGCTGCATCATTTACAACTCTTCTTCCAGAAATCCATTCAGGAATGCAGTTTTGACATCCATCTGCCAAATTACATAATCATTAAATGCGGCAATTGCTAACATGATTCGGACAGACTTAAGCATCGCTACGGGTGAGAAGGTCTCATCATAGTCAATCCCTTGAACTTGTCGAAAACCTTTTGCGACAAGTCGAGCTTTGTAGATAGTAACATTACCGTTAGTGTCAGTCTTCTTCTTGAAGATCCATTTATTCTCAATTGCTTGCCGATCATTGGGCAAGTCAACCAAAGTCCATACTTTGTTCTCATACATGGATCCCATCTCAGATTTCATGGCTTCAAGCCATTTTGCGGAATCTGGGCTCACCATCGCTTCTCCACAGTTCGTAGGTTCATCATGATCTAGTAGCATGACTTCCAGAACAGGATTACCGTACCACTCTGGTGCGGATCTTACTCTGGTTGATCTACGGGGTTCAGTAGTATCTTGTTCTGAAGTTTCATGATCATCATCATTAGCTTCCTCACTAATTGGTGTAGGTGTCACAGAAACTGGTTTCTGTGATGTACTACTTTCCAATAAGGGAGCAGGTACAGTTACCTCATCAAGTTCTACTTTCCTCCCACTCACTTCTTTCGAGAGAAACTCCTTCTCTAGAAAGTTTCTGAATTTAGCAACAAAAGTCTTGCCTTCGGAACTGTGATAGAAGGTGTATCCAATAGTTTCCTTTGGATATCCTATGAAGACACATTTCTCCGATTTGGGTTCGAGCTTATGAGGTTGAAGCTTTTTCACATAAGCATCGCAACCCCAAACTTTCAGAAACGACAACTTTAGTTTCTTGCCAAACCACAGTTCATAAGGCGTCGTCTCAATGGATTTTGATGGTGCCCTATTTAACGTGAATGCAGCTGTCTCTAGAGCATAACCCCATAACGATAGCGGTAAATCAATAAGAGACATCATAGATCGCACCATATCAAGTAAAGTACGACTACGACGTTCGGACACACCATTACGCTGTGGTGTTCCGGGTGGCGTGAGTTGCGAAACTATTCCGCATTGTTTCAAATGTACACCAAACTCGTAACTCAAATATTCTCCTCCATGATCAGATCGTAGGAATTTTATTTTCTTGTTACGATGATTTTCAACTTCACTCTGAAATTCTTTGAACTTTTCAAATGTTTCAGACTTATGTTTCATTAAGTAGATATACCCATATCTGCTTAAGTCATCTGTGAAGGTGAGAAAATAACGATATCCGCCACGAGCCTCAACATTCATCGGACCACATACATCCGTATGTATGATTTCCAACAAATCTGTTGCTCTCTCCATAGTACCAGAGAACGGTGTTTTTGTCATCTTACCCATAAGGCACGGTTCGCAAGTACCAAGCGATTCATAATCAAGTGGTTCCAAAAGTCCATCAGTATGGAGTTTCTTCATGCGCTTTACACCGATATGACCCAAACGGCAGTGCCACAAATAAGTTGCACTATCATTATCAACTCTGCATCTTTTGGCTTCAACATTATGAATATGTGTGTCACTACTACGAGATTTAATAAGAATAGACCACTCTTTAAGGGTGCATGACCATAAAAGATATTACTCATATAAATAGAACAACCATTATTCTCTGACTTAAATGAATAACCGTCTCGCATCAAACAAGATCCAGATATAACGTTCATGCTTAACGCTGGCACCAAATAACAATTATTTAGGTCTAATACTAATCCCGAAGGTAGATGTAGAGGTACCGTGCCGACCGCGATCACATCGACTTTGGAACCATTTCCCACACGCATCGTCACCTCGTCCTTAGCCAATCTTCGCTTAATCCGTAGTCCCTGTTTCTAGTTGCAAATGTTAGCAATGGAACCAGTATCAAATACCCAGGTGCTACTGCGAGAATTAGTAAGGTACACATCAATAACATGTATATCACATATACCTTTGTTCACCTTGCCATCCTTCTTATCCGCCAAATACTTGGGGCAGTTCCGCTTCCAGTGACCAGTCTGCTTGCAGTAGAAGCACTCAGTTTCAGGCTTAGGTCCAGGTTTGGGTTTCTTCTCTTGAGTAGCAACTTGCTTGCTGTTCTTTTTGAAGTTCCCCTTCTTCTTTCCTTTACCCTTTTTCTTGAAACTAGTGGTCTTGTTGACCATCAACACTTGATGCTCCTTCTTGATTTCTACCTCCGCAGCTTTCAGCATTGCGAAGAGCTCGGGAATAGTATTATTCATCCCTTGCATATTATAGTTCATCACGAAGCTCTTGTAGCTTGGTGGCAGTGATTGGAGAATTTTGTCAATGACGCAATCATTTGGAAGATTAACTCCCAATTGAATCAAGTGATTATTATACCCAAACATTTTGAGTATATGCTCACTGACAGAACTGTTCTCCTCCATCTTGCAGCTATAGAACTTATTGGAGACTTCATATCTCTCAATCCGGGCATTTGCTTGAAATATTAACTTCAACTCCTGGAACATCTCATATGCTTCATGACGTTCAAAACGTCGTTGAAGTCCCGATTCTAAGCCGTAAAGCATGGCACACTAAACTATCGAGTAGTCATCAGCTTTGCTCTGCCAGACGTTCATAACATCTGGTGTTGCTCCAGCAGCAGGCCTGGCACCCAGCGGTGCTTCCAGGACGTAATTCTTATGTGCAGCAATGAGGATAATCCTCAAGTTATGGACCCAGTCCGTGTAATTGCTACCATCATCTTTCAACTTTGCTTTCTCAAGGAACGCATTAAAATTCAACGGAACAACAGCACGGGCCATCTATCTACAATCAAGCATAAACAAGCAAGATACTATCAGGTACTAAGTTCATGGTAAATTTAGGTTCAATTAATCATATTACTAAAGAACTCCCACTTAGATAGACATCCCTCTAATCCTCTAAGTGATTACGTGATCCAAATCAACTAAACCATGTCCGATCATCATGTGAGATGGAGTAGTTTCATTGGTGAACATCACTATGTTGATCATATCTACTATATGATTCATGCTCGACCTTTCGGTCTCCGTGTTCCGAGGCCATATCTGTATATGCTTGGCTCGTCAAGTATAACCTGAGTATTCTGCGTGTGCAACTGTTTTGCACCCGTTGTATTTGAACATAGAGCCTATCACACCCGATCATCATGTGGTGTCTCAGCACGAAGAACTTTCGCAACGGTGCATACTCAGGGAGAACACTTCTTGATAATTAGTGAGAGATCTTCTTAAAATGCTACCATCAATCAAAGCAAGATAAGATGCATAAAAGATAAACATCACGTGCAATCAATATAACTGATATGATATGGCCATCATCATCTTGTGCTTGTGATCTCCATCTTCGAAGCACCGTCGTGATCACCATCGTCACCGGCGCGACACCTTGATCATCATCATAGCATCGTTGTTGTCTCGCCAATCTTATGCTTCCACGACTATCGCTACCGCTTAGTGATAAAGTAAAGCATTACAGGGCAATTGCATTGCATACAATAAAGCGACAACCATATGGATCCTGCCAGTTGCCGATAACTTGGTTACAAAACATGATCATCTCATACAATAAAATTTTAGCATCATGTCTTGACCATATCACATCACAACATGCCCTGCAAAAACAAGTTAGACGTCCTCTACTTTGTTGTTGCAAGTTTTACGTGGCTGCTACGGGCTTTAAGCAAGAACCAATCTTACCTACGCATCAAAACCACAACGATAGTTTGTCAAGTTGGTGTTGTTTTAACCTTCGCAAGGACCGGGCGTAGCCACACTCGGTTCAACTAAAGTTGGAGAAACTGTCACCCGCTAGCCACCTTTGTGCAAAGCACGTCGGGAGAAATGGTCTCGCGTAAGCGTACGCGTAATGTCGGTCCGGGCCGCTTCGTCCAACAATACCACCGAACCAAAGTATGACATGCTGGTAAGCAGTATGACTTATATCGCCCACAACTCACTTGTGTTCTACTCGTGCATATAACATCAACACATAAAACCTAGGCTCGGATGCCACTGTTGGGGAACGTAGTAATTTCAAAAAAAATCCTACGCACACACAAGATCATGGTGATGCATAGCAACGAGAGGGGAGAGTGTTGTCTACGTACCCTCGTAGACCGGCAACGGAAGTGTTGACAGAACGTAGAGGAAGTAGTCGTACGTCTTCCCGATCCGACCGATCCAAGCACCGAACGTACGGCACCTCCGAGTCCTAGCACACGTTCAGCTCGATGACGATCCCTGGACTTCAGCAAAGTGTCGGGGAAGAGTTCCGTCAGCATGACGACGTGGTGACGATCTTGATGTTCAATTGTCGCAGGGCTTCGCCTAAGCACCACTACAATATTATCGAGGATTATGGTGGAAGGGGGCACCGCACACGGCTAAGAAAACGATCACGTGGATCAACTTGTGTGTCTAGGGGTGCCCCCTGCCCCCGTATATAAAGGAGCAAGGGGAGGAGGCCGGCCGGCCCTATGGCGCGCCAAGGAGGAGTCCTCCTCCTAGTAGGAGTAGGACTCCTACTAGGAGGGGGAAGGAAGTGGGGAGGGAGAAGGAAAGGGGGGCGCCGCCCCCCCCTCTCCTAGTCCAATTCGGACCAGGGGGGAGGAGACACGCGGCCCATCCTAGCTGCCCCTCTCTCTCTCTCTCCACTAAGGCCCGTATGGCCCATTACTTCTCCCGGGAGGGTTCCGGTAACCCTCCGGCTCTCCGGTTTTCTCCGAAATCACCCGGAACACTTCCGGTGTCCGAATATAGCCGTCCAATATAACAATCTTTATGTCTCGACCATTTCGAGACTCCTCATGTCCATGACCACATCCGGGACTCCGAACTAAATTCGGTACATCAAAACTCATAAACTCATAATATAACTGTCATCGAAACCTTAAGCGTGCGGACCCTACGGGTTCGAGAACAATGTAGACATGACCGAGACATGTCTCCGGTCAATAACCAATAGCGGAACCTGGATGCTCATATTGGCTCCCACATATTCTACGAAGATCTTTATCGGTCAGACCGCATAACAACATACGTTGTTCCCTTTGTCACCGGTATGTTACTTGCTCGAGATTCGATCGTCGGTATCTCAATACCTAGTTCAATCTCGTTACCGGCAAGTCTCTTTACTCGTTTCGTAATACATCATCTTGCAACTAACTCATTAGTTGCAATGCTTGCAAGGCTTATGTGATGTGCATTACCGAGAGGGCCCAGAGATACCTCTCCGACAATCGGAGTGACAAATCCTAATCTCGAAATATGCCAACCCAACATTTACCTTTGGAGACACCTGTAGAGCTCCTTTATAATCACCCAGTTACGTTGTGACGTTTGGTAGCACACAAAGTGTTCCTCTGGCAAACGGGAGTTGCATAATCTCATAGTCATAGGAACATGTATAAGTCATGAAGAAAGCAATAGCAACACACTAAATGATCGGGTGATAAGCTAATGGAATGGGTCATGTCAATCACATCATTCTCCTAATAATGTGATCCCGTTAATCAAATGACAACACATGTCTATGGTTAGGAAACATAACCATCTTTGATTAACGAGCTAGTCTCGTAGAGGCATACTAGTGACGTTTAGTTTGTCTATGTATTCACACAAGTATTATGTTTTCGGATAATACAATTCTAGCATGAATAATAAACATTTATCATGATATAAGGAAATAAAATAATAACATTATTATTGCCTCTAGGGCATATTTCCTTCAATTCCTTCTCCCAAGACAATCCGATCAGACTCGGCATCTCGGTTACAAGACATCCTCGACAATGGTAAAACAAGTCCAGCAACACCGCCCGAATGTGCCGACAAATCCCGATAGGAGCTGCACATATCTCGTTCTCAGGGCACACTCAGATGAGACATCCTACGAGTAAAACCAACCCTCAGGTTGCCCCGAGGTGGCCCCGCAGTCTACTCGGTCGGACCAACACTCAGAGGAGCACTGGCCCAGGGGGGTTTAAATAAAGATGACCCTTGAGTCTGCAGAACCCAAGGGAACATGTGGGCACGCAAAATCCGGGAACATAACACCGATATGACGGAAACTAGGGCGGCAAGAGTGGAACAAAACACCAGGCATAAGGCCGAGCCTTCCACCCTTTACCAAGTATATAGATGCATTCGTTAAATAAGAGATATTGTGATATCCCCACATATAAACATGTTCCAACAAGGAACAACATATCCATGTTCCAACAAGGAACAAACTTCATCTTCACCTGCAACTAACAACACTATGAGAGGGGCTGAGCAAAGCGGTAACATAGCCAAACAATGGTTTGCTAGGACAAGGTGGGTTAGAGGCTTGGCTTAACAATATGGGAGGCATGATAAGCAAGTGGTAGATATCGCAGCATAGGCATAGCAAAAGAGCGAGCAACTAGCAAGCAAAGATAGAAGTGATTTCGAGGGTATGGTTATCTTGCCTGAAATCCCGCAAGGAAGAAGAACGAGTCCATGAAGAAGACAAACGGACGTAGACGAACGGGTCCTCACAAACGCGACGTTATCGAAACCAACCCGAAGAAGCAACACCGGAAAGAAACACACAACATAGTAAACAACCAACACATGAACATGGCATGATATGCGGGATGCGGTATGTGATGCATATGCATGATTTGGAAAGGAATGATTGAATCTGGCCTCAACTTGGAAAACCTAGAGTGCCACTGGAAAGGTGAGTTGATTTCGGTCAAAATCGATATAAAGATCACCGGAATCGGATGCACGGTTTGGAAATGGCAAGCAAAACAAATATGACACCGGTCTACGATAATCAGCAAGTGACCATCTAAATGCATCAAGATAAATAATCTACTGCACTCAAACATGGCAACAAAATACATGGCAGGGGTCCACACATGATGCTTGACAAAATATGAACACTGAGCTACGGCTAATTCACTCAATAAGAGGTTCAAACAAGCATGGCAAAAGTGCAAATGATAACAGGTTACAGACTTAGCGAAAATAACACAAGTCAGGAATTTATCACCAGGAAGCAAAGTTCAGAGCATGAAAACTACATGCTACAGGAACATATCAGGGCAAAGCAAGGCATGGCATGAAGCTACTCAAAGCATATAACAAAAGTCCCTTACTTACCATGAGCCAAAAGGGATCAGAAAATACAATTGCAAGCATGTGAACATAGCAAAAACACAAACAGATTCAGACTTTGTGAAAAACTGGAGCATGCAAACAGATTAACAAGTAGGCATGTTTACGAGCTCGATGCACTCACTACAAAGCATTGCATGATAATCTAATCATACACTCATCAAGAATACATGGCATAGAAGCTAGACATGGCAGGAACAACAACATAGCATGCACGGATCAACAACAAGCTCGGCAAAATCGCTAAACATGTTAACAATCTGCCAGGAACATTTTATAGCAAAAGTAGAGCTCGATTGACTCAAGCTAGGGTGCTCCATAATTGCAAACAAAGGCATGGATGGATAGAGCACAACAATATTAACAAAACATCCTTACTGATCATCCTCAAAAGAGGCATGGATCACTAGGAAACAACATGAACATATGGCATAAGAACAATAACAGGACAAGGACTTAGTGAAATTCTAAGTCCCTGAAATCAGCATCATCGAGTAAGCTACTTTGCATGCTTGTGCTAGTCACCACAAAGATCACAAAAATACATGGCATACACCCCTGTAAAGATGGCATGGCATACATCAACACACATGTAGAGCTCAGGATCATAGCATGCGCACATTAATCATGGCAAAAATGACAAAAGGCCATTTGCTGAAACAGATCTGAAATAATCATCACATAGCCCTCTTCCAACAGCATTTCGGGCATCCAGATGAGCTCAAATGAAAATGATGCAGTGAGATGAAATGATGTACTCGTCGAGACGAACATTTTGATATGCTACATGCACGAATCGGAGCTACAGATGCAGAGTTATGGCATGTCAAAGATTGCAAAAAATCGAGGGTTTCGGAGAGGAAAAAGTCAACCGTGAGAAGTTTCAGATCCAGATCGGATCTCGCCAGAGCACTCTTCACCGGAGGAGTCCGAGGTCGCTGGAGTTTTGAAGGAGGCCGGACTTGGTGTGAGGCGGCGCCGGGGAGGTCGAGGACGACCGGAGGAGGCGAAGGCGCGGCGGCGGAGCTTGGCGACGACGAGCTCCGGCGGCCGGAGCGGAAGAGGACGGCGACCGCGATGAAGGAGCGGGGCGGCGGCTCGCTGGCGCAGTCGCTGGCGAGGGCAACCGCAGCGGCGCGGCGACCGGAGTGGAGGAGGACAAAGTCGGCGGGCGGCGCGGCTCTACGGGGGCCGGCAGCGGGCTCGGCGGGCCTCGCGTGGGAGCGGCCGGCGGCGCCACGTGGCGCTACGCCACTGGTGCGGGGTGGCGGCACGGTTTTGTCCGCCCGGGACGGACGTGTCCGGCGGCGGCGCGAGGAGATTTTTAGGGTTAGGGGGAGATTGACCCGCAAATTTCGGAGGAGGGGCTAGTTTTATAGGTAGAGGGAGCTAGGAAGCTCCAAATAAGGTGCGGTTTGCGGCCACACGATCATGATCGAACGCTCTAGATGATAGAGGGGGTTTAGGTGCCTTTTGGGCCAGTTTGGAAGGGTGTTGGTCTGCAACACACACGAGGCCTTTTCGGTCCCTCGGTTAACCGTTGGAGTATCAAACGAAGTCCAAATGGCACGAAACTTGACAGGCGGTCTACCAGTAGTAAACCAAGGCCGCATGACAAGTATCGGTCCAATCTGAAAACGTTTAACACCCACACACGAAAAGAGGTAGAAAGGGACACCGGGTGACATAGGAGTGCCGGATTGCAAAACGGACAACGGGGAAAATGCTCGGATGCATGAGACGAACATGTATGCAAATGAAATGCACATGATGACATGATATGAGACGCATGACACGCAAGCAAAGACAAGGCAAGAACAACGAATAACTGGAGGACACCTGGCACATCGGTCTTGGGGCGTTACAACACTCCACCACTACGACAGGATCTCGTCCCGAGATCTAGAATGGCACCGGAGGGAAAACGGAAGAGAAAGAGGAGAGGTAAAGCTAAGTTGCTTCTTTGACAAACGAGTGAAACCACGAGCCTTGAGAGGTTGAACAAATTGAAAGAAGGAATGCAACGAGAATGAACGAAGTTGAAAGCACTCCATTAGGAAAAGGAACAAGGAAGAACAAATTCGAACAGCACTCCGGTTGGAAGGATATGCAAGGCTTGATAAAATGAAAGAACTAGAGCAAAAGGGCACAACACTCCGGTTAAATGGATAGGCATGAAAAGAACATGATCTTTGAGAAAACTTGATGATGGTTTGAAAAGAGCAACATCACAATGCCTCTGGAACAAAAGAATAGAAGATAGATAATTGAAATAGGAGAACGGAGAAGAAAATGCCAACTTCTGCCACAAAAGAGCTTGATAAGGCATCTTTAGGAGAAGGGTCGAACGGAATTGTTGGAAAACCAACAACGAAAAGAATAAGCTTGTAGTGGGCTTATGGAAAACATCCCAAAATTATGAGGTGACAACTTGCCACTCACGGAAAAGATTTGATTGGATTGATATTACAATGAGACGAGAAACTATCTCACCGGGAGGATAACAGAAGGACTTGGATCATTTATAAACACCATAGATATCAACAATCCTTAGGGAAGGCTTTAGGTGAAACATAACCCAAGATAACTCAAACGAAGAGGTTGATAGATTTAAAATATCTCATTCTTGATAACTTGTGAATCATGAAACACGAAGGAAAATTATCGAAAATGACATAACACCACCACAAAAGATAAGATAGAATGAATTGCACATCGAAATGCAAGATGAAGAATGGTTGAACTCATCTGGAAAGAATCTTGATGAACACTTCGAGAAGGAATTAAATCCTTGATGACCCATCATGTAGAACCTTCATGAAGAACTCCAGTAAACAAAAGAATGATCAAACAAAAAGAAAGATGAAAAGAGTAAGGTTGAAGCCTTGCAATGATTAGATGAAGCTTTGCGATGAGATAAAGTGGAAACTTGGAACTCCGGAAAAGAAAAGATGAAACAAGTGAAACCGAGAATTTGATGGACCTCCGGAATAAGGAATTGAATTTACTCGATGAAACAAGAATAAGAATTACATTATGCTTATCCTTCACCAATTAAATTGATGACAAGCAATGGATTGCAAACAACTTATTCTCGTTGGAAGGATTAAGAGAGATATGGCGCAAACTTGAGAAAGTCTTCAATGATCCATCGATAGAATTTGAAAAGCATGAATGCATTAATATGCTAACCATGGAATAGAATCTTGAGCAAACCACCGTAAGAATTGGAAATGAACGAAGAAAAGAGATGAAACACCGGTAAGAATTAGAAAATGAATGAAGATACTTGAGACAAACTAGATACATGAGAACGAAGAGATCATGAACTGATAAGAGGATATATGAACGAAGCACCGGTAATATTTAGAGAAAGATAGCTGATGGCTGAGAATGAATAAGTCTTCTGAAATGATGGGCTTCGGAGGAAAGAAATGGAAAACAACTCATGAAATGCTCCGGATGGGTGAAAAGAATCCTGACAATCGAAAACAAATATGAGAGGATGGCAACAAGCTAGAATCACGAATCTTGAAGAGAATGAAGCAAGATTGAGAGAAAAATCTTCTTCGGTCTTCAAAATCTGAGAATTACGACGAGAAACACCACCATGAATTATTGAGGCACTCCGGAATAATCAAAAGCGAAGAGATTGAGCCAACAATGAAAAGAATTGAACGATCTTGGAGAAAGGCCTTTGACTGATGACAATTCATTCTTACGTCAAACTTCAAAAAGAATTTTTGAGAATAGCTCCGGGAGAATTAGAAGAGTCAGGTAAGATCCTGGGGAAATACATGTGGGTTAGGGCCTACTGAAAAGATACACCATTGAACGATTTTTGAAGAGAGATTGCACCGGTTGATTTAAAGGGCTTGAATGAGATAACATCCTTGAAAGTGTTTGAACGAAAGCAGAGTGGAAACATGAATCTTCGAGGTATCTTGAGCACTCCGGAACAATTGAATAGTGAGAAGTGGAAGATTAAGAGGTGCACCTGCATGAGAAGGTATTGAAACGAGGAAAGGGTATGATCAACAAAGCTTGACTTGAAACCACCGGAGATGAAAAGAATGAAGAATGATGAACTTGAGGCTCCGTTAGAATCTTCATGAGAATCACCGGATAAGAACATTCAAAGACAAGAATGAAGAGTCTTCACATGAATAAAATGGATACTTGAATAAGAAATCTGAGTCCTTGAAGAAAACAAAGGAAGGGAGGGCGGGAAAACAAAGACAATTTGGAATGGATGAAATGAACACCGTTGAGAAACTTAGAATTGATCTTGCGGATGTTGAAATGAACGGATCCACTTGAAGAGGAGCACACCGGTTGAGAAGAAATTGAAATGGCAAACTCGATGATCAAGAAGGATTAGCATCCATAAAGAAATATGAGAACACCGCTTAGGGAAGGTATGGAATCAACATTTGACTTTGAAGCAACTCGAATACCACAACTCCAAACAAAACAAAGGATTGGCTCGCAGAATAAGCCAGAAATACCCATGTGATCCTAAAAAAATTCGTGAAATTTGAGAAGAGAAGAGTCAAAACTCTACGTCAGGATGCCTCACCAGAGCGACGAAGGGACTGAGGAGTAAAAAGAATTCCTAACTCTCCGATATATCATTCCTAAATGACTCAAAACATTTTCTAGACTCAACAACGCCAACGATTCGATCAAGTAGGGGGCTCCTAAGGTCGGGGAAGGCTCTGATTACCAACTTATAACGCCCTCGATGCGGCTATATCTCCCACGTGTCGAAGCACGACTTAGAGGCATAACCGCATTGAAAGCAATGTCGCAAGTGAGGTAATCTTCGCAAACAACCCATGTAATACAATAAGGGAAAAGATACAAAGTTGGCTTACAATCGCCACTTCGCACAATACATGAATAAAGCATTACATCATCCAGATTCAATCAAGGTCCAACTACGGAACCAAAATAAAAGAAGACTACCCCAAATGCTACACAGATCCCCGATCGACCCCAACTGGGCTCCACTACTGATCAACTAGAATGAAACAACACAAAGGACAAGATCTTCATTAAGCTCCTCCCTGAGCTTGGTTGCGTCACCTGCTCGGTAACATCGGCACCTACAAACTGGTTTTGGAAGTATCTGTGAGTCACGGGGACTCAGCAATCTCACACCCTCGCGATCAAGATTATTTAAGCTTATAGGTAGGGTAAAAGGTATGATGTGGAGCTACAGCAAGCGACTAGCATATTTGGTGGCTAACATACGCAAATGAGAGCGAGAAGAGAAGGCAAAAGCACGGTCGAACAACTATGATCAAGAAGTGATCCTAAAACAACATACGTCAAGCATTACTCCAACACCGTGTTCACTTCCCGGACCCCGCCGAGAAGAGACCGTCACGGTTAAACACGCGGTTGATGCATTTTAATTAAGTTAAATTTCAGGTTTTCTACAACCGGACATTAACAAATTCCCATCTGCCCATAACCGCGGGCATGGCTTTCGAAAGATCAATCCCTGCAGGGGTGTCCCAACTTAGCCCATCACAAGCTCTCATGGTCAACGAAGGATATTCCTTCTCCCAAGACAATCCGATCAGACTCGGCATCCCGGTTACAAGACATCCTCGACAATGGTAAAACAAGTCTAGCAACACCGCCCGAATGTGCCGACAAATCCCGATAGGAGCTGCACATATCTCGTTCTCAGGGCACACTCAGATGAGACATCCTACGAGTAAAATCAACCCTCAGGTTGCCCCGAGGTGGCCCCGCAGTCTACTCGGTCAGACCAACACTCAGAGGAGCACTGGCCCAGTGGGGTTTAAATAAAGATGACCCTTGAGTCTGCAGAACCCAAGGGAAAGAAAAGGCTGGGTGGCGAATGGTAAAACCAAGGTTGGGCTTTGCTGGAGGAGTTTTATTCAAGGCGAACTGTCAAGGGGTTCCCATTATAACCCAACCGCGTAAGGAACGCAAAATCCGGGAACATAACACCGATATGATGGAAACTAGGGCGGCAAGAGTGGAACAAAACACCAGGCATAAGGCCGAGCCTTCCACCCTTTACCAAGTATATAGATGCATTAGTTAAATAAGAGATATTGTGATATCCCCACATATAAACATGTTCCAACAAGGAACAACATATCCATGTTCCAACAAGGAACAAACTTCATCTTCACCTGCAACTAACAACGCTATAAGAGGGGCTGAGCAAGGCGGTAACATAGCCAAACAACGGTTTGCTAGGAAAAGGTGGGTTAGAGGCTTGGCTTAACAATATGGGAGGCGTGATAAGCAAGTGGTAGGTATCGCAGCATAGGCATAGCAAAAGATCAAGCATCTAGCAAGCAAAGATAGAAGTGATTTCGAGGGTATGGTCATCTTGCCCGAAATCCCGCAAGGAAGAAGAACGAGTCCATGAAGAAGACAAATGGACGTAGACAAACGGGTCCTCACAAATGCGACGTTATCGGAACCAACCCGAAGAAGCAACACCGGAAAGAAACACACAACATAGTAAACAACCAACACATGAACATGGCATGATATGCGGGATGCGGTATGTGATGCATATGCATGATTTGGAAAGGAATGATTGAACCTGGCCTCAACTTGGAAAACAAAGAGTGCCACTGGAAAGGTGAGTTGATTTTGGTTGAAATCGATATAAAGATCACCGGAATCGGATGCACGGTTTGGAAATGGCAGGCAAAACAAATATGACACCGGTCTACGATAATCAGCAAGTGACCATCTAAATGCATCAAGATAAATAAGCTACTGCACTCAAACATGGCAACAAAATACATGGCAGGGGTCCACACATGATGCTTGACAAAAGATAAACACTGAGCTACGGCTAATTCACTCAATAAGAGGTTCAAACAAGCATGGCAAAAGTGCAAATGATAACAGGTTACAAACTTAGCGAAAATAACACAAGTCAGGAATTTATCACCTGGAAGCAAAGTTCAGAGCATGAAAACTACATGCTACAGGAACATATCATGGCAAATCAAGGCATGGCATGAAGCTACTCAAAGCATATAACAAAAGTCCCTTAATGACCATGAGCCAAAAGGGATCAGAAAATACAATTGCAAGCATGTGAACATAGCAAAAACATAAACAGATTCAGACTTAGTGAAAAACTGGAGCATGCAAACAGATTAACAAGTAGGCATGTTTACGAGCTCGATGCACTCACTACAAGCATTGCATGATAATCTAATCATACACCCATCAAGAATACGTAGAATAGAAGCTAGACATGGCAGGAACAACAACATAGCATGCATGGATCAACAACAACAAGCTCGGCAAAATCGCTAAACATGTTAACAATCTGCCAAGAACATTTTATAGCAAAAGTGGAGCTCGATTGACTCAAGGTAGGGTGCTCCATAATTGCAAACAAAGGCACGGATGGATAGAGCACAACAATATTAACAAAACATATTTACTGATCATCCTCAAAAGAGGCACTGATCACTAGGAAACAACATGAACATATGGCATAAGAACAATAACAGGACAAGGACTTGTGAAATTCTAAGTCCCTAAAATCAGCATCATCGAGTAAGCTACTTTGCATGCTTGTGCTAGTCACCACAAAGATCACAAAAATACATGGCATACACCCCTGTAAAGATGGCATGGCATACATCAACACACATGTAGAGCTCAGGATCATAGCATGCGCACATTAATCATGGCAAAAATGACAAAAGGCCATTTGCTGAAACAGATCTGAAATAATCATCACATAGCCCTCTTCCAACATAATTTCGGGCATCCAAATGAGCTCAAATGAAAATGATGCAATGAAATGAAATGATGTACTCGTTGAGACGAACATTTTGATATGCTACACGCACGAATCGGAGCTACGGATGCAGAGTTATGGCATGTCAAAGATTGCAAAAAATCTACGGTTTCGGGGAGGAAAAAGTCAACCGTGAGAAGTTTCAGATCCAGATCGGATCTCGCCGGAGCACTGTTCACCGGAGGAGTCCGAGGTCGCTGGAGTTTCGAAGGAGGCCGGACTTGGTGCGAGGCGGCGCCGGGGAGGTCGAGGACGACCGGAGGAGGCGAAGGCGCGGCGGCGAAGCTTGGCGACGATGAGCTCCGGCGGCCGGAGCGGAAGAGGACGGCGACCGCGATGAAGGAGCGGGGCGGCGGCTCGCTGGCGCAGTCGCCGACGAGGGCAACCGCGGCGGCGCGGCGACCGGAGTGGAGGAGGACGAAGTCGGCGGGCGGCGCGGCTCTACGGGGGCCGGCAGCGGGCTCGGCGGGCCTCGCGCGGGAGCGGCCGGTGGCGCCACGTGGCGCTACGCCACTGGTGCGGGGTGGCGGCGCGGTTTCGTCCGCCCGGGACGGACGTGTCCGGCGGCGGCGCGAGGAGATTTTTAGGGTTAGGGGGAGATTGACCCGCAAATTTCGGAGGAGGGGCTAGTTTTATAGGTAGAGGGAGCTAGGGAGCTCCAAATGAGGTGCGCTTTGCGGCCACACGATCATGATCGAACGCTCTAGATGATAGAAAGGGTTTAGGTGGGTTTTGGGCCAGTTTGGAAGGGTGTTGGGCTGCAACACACACGAGGCCTTTTCGGTCCCTCGGTTAACCGTTGGAGTATCAAACGAAGTCCAAATGGCACAAAACTTGACAGGCGGTCTACTGGTAATAAGCCAAGGCCGCATGACATGTATCGGTCAAATCCCAAAACGTTTAACACCTGCACACGAAAAGAGGTAGAAAGGGACACCGGGTGACATAGGAGTGCCAGGTTGCAAAACGGACAACAGGGAAAATGCTCGGATGCATGAGACGAACATGTATGCAAATGAAATGCACATGATGACATGATATGAGATGCATGACACACAAGCAAAGACAAGGCAACAACAGCGAATAACTGGAGGACACCTGGCGCATCGGTCTCGGGGCGTTACAGCGCGCCCCCCCCTGCCTCGTGGCCTCCTCGTAGATCCCCTCACGTGCACTCCAAGTCTTCTGGGCTTCTTCTGATCCAAAAATAAGATCCGTGAAGTTTCAGGTCAATTGGACTCCGTTTGGTTTTCCTTTTCTGTGATATTCTAAAACAAGGTAAAAACAGAACTGGCACTGGGCTCTGGGTGAATAGGTTAGTCCCAAAAATCATATAATATAACATGTAAATGCATATAAAACATCCAAGGTTGATAATGTAATAGCATGGAACAATCAAAAATTATAGATACGCTGGAGAAGTATCAGCATCCCCAAGCTTAATTCCTGCTCGTCCTCGAGTAGGTAAATGATAAAAACAGAATTTTTGATGTGGAATGCTAGCTAACATATTTATCCATGTAATTCTCTTTACTGTGGCAAGAATATTCAGATCCATAAGATTCAAGATAAAAGTTTAATATTGACATAAAAATAATAATACTTCAAGCATACTAACTAAGAAATCATGTCTTCTCAAAATAACATGGCCAAAGAAAGCTTTCCCTACAAAATCATATAGTCTGGCTATGCTCCATTTTGACCACACAATATATTTAAATCATGCACAACCCCGATGACAAGCCAAGAAATTGTTTCATACTTTTGGTGTTCTCAAAATTTTTTCAATCTTCACGTAATACATGAGCGTGAGCCATGGATATAGCACTATAGGTGGAATAGAATGGTGGTTGTGGAGAAGACAAAAAGGAGAAGATAGTCTCACATCAACTAGGCATATCAAAGGGCTATGGAGATGCACATCAATAGATATCAATGTAAGTTAGTAGGGATTGCCATGCAACGGATGCACTAGAGCTATAAGTGTATGAAAGCTCAACAAAAGAAACTAGTGGGTGTGCATCCAACTCGCTTGCTCACGAAGACCTAGGGCATTTTGAGGAAGCCCATCATTGGAATATACAAGCCAAGTTCTATAATGAAAAATTCCCACTAGTATATGAAAAGTGACAACATAGGAGACTTTCTATCATGAAGATCATGGTGCTACTTTGAAGCACGAGTGTGGTAAAAGGATAGTAGCATTGTCCCTTCTCTATTTTTCTCTCATTTTTTATTTTTTTTATTTGGACCTTCTATTTTTTATGGCCTCTTTTTTTATTTATTTTCGTCCGGAGTCTCATCCCGACTTGTGGGGGAATCATAGTCTCCATTATCCTTTCCTCACTGGGACAATGCTCTAATAATGTTGATCATCACACTTTTATTTTCTTACAACTCAAGAATTACAACTCGATACTTAGGACAAGATATGACTCTATATGAATGCCTCCGACGGTGTACCGGGATGTGCAATGACTCATGAGTGACATGTATGAAAGAATTATGAACGGTGGCTTTGCCATAAATACGATGTCAACTACATGATCATGCAAAGCAATATGACAATGATGAAGCGTGTCATAATAACAGAACGGTGGAAAGTTGCATGGCAATATATCTCGGAATGGCTATGGAAATGCCATAATAGGTAGATATGGTGGCTGTTTTGAGGAAGGTATATGGTGGGTTTATGGTACCGGCGAAAGTTGCGCGGTACTAGAGAGGCTAGCAATGGTGGAAGGGTGAGAGTGCGTATAATCCATGGACTCAACATTAGTCATAAAGAACTCACATACTTATTGCAAAAATCTATTAGTTATCGAAAAAAGTACTACGCGCATGCTCCTAGGGGGATAGATTGGTAGGAAAAGACCATCGCTCGTCCCCGACCGCCACAAATAAGGAAGACAATCAATAAATAAATCATGCTCCGACTTCATCACATAACGGTTCACCATACGTGCATGCTACGGGAATCACAAACTTCAACACAAGTATTTCTCAAATTCACAACTACTCAACTAGCATGACTCTAATATCACCATCTCCATATCTCAAAACAATCATCAAGTATCAAACTTCTCATAGTATTCAATGCACTTTATATGAAAGTTTTTATTATATCCCTCTTGGATGCCCATCATATTAGGACTAGTTTCATAACCAAAGCAAACTATCATGCTGTTCTAAAGACTCTCAAAATGATATAAGTGAAGCATGAGAGTTCATTAATTTCTATAAAATAAAACCACCAATGTGCTCTAAAAAGATATAAGTGAAGCACTAGAGCAACAACAAACTACTCCGAAAGATATAAGTGAAGATCAATGAGTAGTCGAATAATTATGCAGCTATGTGAAGACTCTCTAACATTTAATAATTTCAGATCTTGGTATTTTCTTCATGCAGCAAGCAAATAAAAATAAAATTACATTCTAAAATGGCAAACATCATGTGAAGAAGCGAAAACTTAGGATCAACCGAAACTAACCGATAGTTGTTGAAGAAGAAAGGTGGGATGCCAACCGGGGCATCCCCAAGCTTAGATGCTAGAGACTTCTTGAAATATTATCTTGGAATGCCTTGGAAATCCCCAAGCTTGAGCTTTTGTGCCTCCTTAATTCCTCTCATATCACGGTCTCCCTAAATCTCAAAAGCTTCATCCACACAAAACTCAACAAGGACTTGTAAGATAAGTTAGTATAAATCAATGCAAAAACCTTATCATCATCTACTGTAGCAAATCACAAAAATTATTATTCAACATTGCATACTAAATTCCTCTGCATATTTAATAGTCTTATCCTCAAATAGAATCATTAGGGAAACAAACATATGCAAACAATGCAAGCATAACAGCAATCTGCCTAAACAGGACAGTCTGTAAAGAATGCAGCTAGATCCATACTTCCCTAAATCCAAAAATTATGAAAGAAAATTCCCACTGTAGTAAATTTATCAGAGCTTAATATGCAAAAGGTCAACATTTTATCACATTCTCACTTTTCGAGGGAATTATTACAACAGCGGTAAACTTTCTGTTTTCAAACAGCAACATGAAGACTTGTAAAATAGGCATTGTAAAGGCTACCAATGTCACTTTCATTGAAATAAAAGATGCAAAACATTTTTCTAAATAACAGCAAGCAAATCCTAACAAAATAAATTGATGCTCCAAGCAAAACACATATCATGTGGTAAATAAAAATATAGCTCCAAGTAAAGTTACCGATGGAAGTAGACAAAAGAGGGGATGCCTTCCGGGGCATCCCCAAGCTTAGGCTCTTGGTTGTCCTTGAATATTACCTTGGGGGTGCCTTGGGCATCCCCAAGCTTAGGCTCTTGCCACTCCTTATTCCATAGTCCATCGAATCTTTACCCAAAACTTGAAAACTTCACAACACAAAACTTAACAGAAAACTCGTAAGCTCCGTTAGCGAAAGAAAACAAAACAGCACTTCAAGGTACTGTAATGAACTCATTCTTTATTTATATTGGTGTTAAACCTACTGTATTCCAACTTCTCTATGGTTTATAAACTCTTTTACTAGCCATACATTCATCAAAATAAGCAAACAACACACGAAAAACAGAATATGTCAAAAACAGAACAGTCTGTAGTAATCTGTAACTAACGCAAACTTCTGGAACCACAAAAATTCTAAAATACATTTCTAGACCTGAGGAATTTATATATTAATCATCTGCAAAAAAATAATTAACTAAATAGCACTCTCCAAATAAAAATGGCAGCAATTCTCGTGAGCGCTAAAGTTTCTATTTTTTTACAGCATGATCATAAAGACTTCACCCAAGTCTTCCCAAAGGTTCTACTTGGAACAAACACTAATTAAACACATAAAACCTCATCTAAACAGAGGTTAGATGAATTATTTATTACTAAACAGGAGAAAAAAGCAAGGAACTAAAATAAAATTGGGTTGCCTCCTAACAAGCGCTATCGTTTAACGCCCCTAGCAAGGCATGATGATTTCAATGATGCTCACATAAAAGATAAGAATTGCAACATAAAGAGAGCATCATGAAGAATATGACTAGCACATTTAAGTCTAACCCACTTCCTATGCATAGGGATTTTGTGAGCAAACAACTTGTGGGAACAAGAATCAACTTGCATAGGAAGGTAAAACAAGCATAACTTCAAAAATTTAAGCACATAGAGAGGAAACTTGATATTATTGCAATTCCTACAAGCATATATTCATCCCTCATAATAATTTTCAGTAGCATCATGAATGAATTCAACAATATAACCAGCACCTAAAGCATTCTTTTCATGATCTACAAGCATAGAAAATTTACTACTCTCCACATAAGCTGATAGAGGCAAAGGTGTCCCGATGTTTCGATGAGATGGTGGCTATCGTTTCTGGGGGAGTCGACCTTGACGATCCGACTACGAACGTGCGAGACGTCGCGCCTTAGCAATCGCTAAACCAACTTCCGAGGGGTTATTGACCACGCCGGAGCACGATCAACCTGACCACGAGGGTCTGTTTCCTACAAGCAAACGAAGAACAAGCAAGAAACTGAGATTGCAATCTAGATATTGCAAATATAAGATGAAAGCTTTATTGATCAAGGTGGGGTTCTGTGACGTCTTGGTCTGGTCGTTGGACACAAACGAAGTACGAGAAGTTGCAGCTATGGCGAACTTTTAATCTAAACAAAACCCAAAGTCTAAACGATACCCTAAGGGCTGTATATATGGAGGAAGAGGGGGGAATTTCGTGGCCCTTGAGGGTGGGGTCCGAAACCAACCCTAACTCTTGTTTCCCCACACATACGGACTCTAAAAATAGCCTATACTTAAGTATTTCGAAATTAAATGGGCCTAGCCCATTAATAAGGTGACGCAGCACCTAGAATAGCCTATGGACGAATATTATGAAGTGGCATCTTGTATATTTTGTCCAAGGCTTCATGCACTCCTTATGGCGGCTTCAAAGTCCTGAAATCATCACTTGTAACTCCGTTCTTGATCCCCTTGCGCATGCCATCAACTCCATGCGTGTTCTTGCTCCAGTGTTCATCCCTCTCGAAGCTAGGCCCTTCATTTGTAAGCAAAACAAATGTATCCAATTTAGGCAGCATCATATTCTCATGAACATTAGAATCATTACAAGAAACAAAAGTACCTGGTAATTTAATTGGCATGCGCGAGCTCTAGTAATTGGTCCAGTATATGTAACAGTAGGGGCTGTGGGTGTAACAATGGTATTGATGTCCTCATCATCCTCCCCTTCTTGAAATGAAGTCGTCCTCGACGGAAGCTCATCTTCCTCACCCAAATAAGGCTTCAAATCTGCAATGTTAAAAGTGGGACTAACCCCAAAATCTGCAGGTAGCTCAAGTTTATATGCATTATCATTTATTTTCTCTAACACCTTAAAAGGACCATCAGCACGTGGCATTAGCTTTGATTTGCGCAAATTAGGAAATCTATCTTTACGCAAATGTAACCAACAAGATCTCCAGGTGCAAACACAACATGTTTTCTACCCTTATCTCCAGCAAGTTTATATTTAGCATTCATACGCTCAATGTTTTCCTTAGTTAACTCATGCTTTTTTAAAATCAATTCAGAATGTTCTTTAGCATCAAAATTAACCTTCTCCAAAGGTGGAAGAGGCAACAAATCAATAGGTGCACAAGGTAGGAAACCATACACAATTTCAAAAGGGCACATCTTAGTAGTAGAATGCAATGAACGATTATAAGCAAATTCAATATGAGGCAAGCATTCTTCCCACATTTTCTTATTATTCTTCAAAACAACCCTAAGCAGAGTAGACAATGTTCTATTGACTACTTCAGTTTGTCCATCAGTTTGGGGGTGACAAGTAGTACTAAAAAGCAGTTTAGTCCCCAACTTAGCCCATAAACATCTCCAAAAGTGGCTAAGAAATTTAGTATCATGATCTGAAACAATAGTATTTGGCACACCATGCAAGCGAATAATTTCACAAAAGAACAAATCAGCAACATTAACAGCATCATCGCTTTTATGACATGGTATAAAGTGTGCCATTTTCGAGAATCTATCCATGACAACAAATATGCTATCCCTCCCCTTCTTTGTTCAAGGTAAACCTAAAACAAAGTCCATAGATATATCCTCCCAAGGAACACTAGGTACAGGCAAAGGCATATATAAACCATGAGGATTGAGTCGTGACTTAGCTTTTTGACATGTAGTGCAGCGAGCAACAAAACGCTCAACATCCCGTCTCATCTTTGGCCAAAAGAAATGTGTAGCAAGTATATCCTCCGTCTTCTTCACGCCAAAGTGTCCCATTAGTCCTCCTCCATGCACCTCCTGCAAGAACAAAAGACGAACGGAGCTAGCTGGAATGCATAGCTTGTTAGAACGAAACACAAATCCATCATTAACGACGAACTTGTTCCATGTTCTACCTTCTTTACAAATCTGCAATACATCTTTAAATTCAGCATCATGCACATATTGATCTTTGATGGTCTCCAACCCAAATATTTTAAAGTCAAGTTGTGAAAGCATAGTATAACGACGAGACAATGCATCAGCAATAACATTTTCTTTACCCTTCTTGTGTTTAATAACATAAGGGAAAGTCTCAATGAATTCAACCCATTTAGCATGTCTACGGTTCAGTTTTGCTTGACTTTTAATGTGTTTCAAAGATTCATGATCAGAATGTATAACAAATTCTTTGGGCCACAAATAATGTTGCCATGTTTCTAAAGTCCGAACAAGAGCATATAATTCTTTATCATAAGTAGAATAGTTTAGACTAGGCCCACTCAATTTTTCAGAAAAGTATGCAACAGGTTTGCCATCTTGTAGTAACACACCTCCTAATCCAATTCCACTAGCATCACATTCAAGCTCAAAAGTCTTATTAAAATCAGGAAGTTGGAGTAAAGGAGCATGTGTCAACTTATCTTTCAATACCGTGAAGGCTTCTTCCTGTGCGGTACCCCAAACAAAAGGCACATCCTTCTTTGTAAGCTCGTTGAGAGGTGCAGCAATGGTGCTGAAATCTCTCACAAAATGCCTATAGAAACCAGCGAGGCCAAGGAAACTCCTTACTTGTGTGACCGTTTTGGGCTGCGGCCAACTCTCAATAGCTTCAATCTTGGCTTTATCAACTTCAATTCCCTGTGGAGTAACAACATAGCCAAGAAAAGATACTCGGTCGGTGCAAAAGGTGCACTTCCCAAGGTTACCAAACAAATGTGCATCACGTAGAGCGATAAAAACAGCACGTAAATGTTCCAAATGTGCTTCCAAAGATTTGCTATAAATCAGTATATCATCAAAATAGACTACCACAAATCGTCCAATGAAAGCACGTAAAACTTCGTTCATTAGTCTCATAAAAGTACTAGGTGCATTAGTTAACCCAAAAGGCATGACTAACCACTCATATAAACCAAACTTAGTTTTAAATGTTGTTTTCCATTCATCTCCCAATTTCATACGAATTTGATGGTATCCACTACGCAAATCAACTTTTGAGAATATTGTAGAGCCACTCAATTCATCAAGCATATCATCAAGCCTAGGAATAGGATGACGATAACGAATAGTAATATTATTAATGCCTCTACAATCAACACACATACGCGACGTACCATCCTTTTTAGGCACTAGTATAATAGGAACAGCACAAGGACTAAGAGATTCGCGTATATAACCTTTGTCGAGCAGCTCCTGTACTTGACGCATAATCTCCTTCATCTCCTCTGGATTGGTACGGTATGGTGCACGGTTGGGTAGCGAAGCACCGGGAATTAAGTCAATTTGATGCTCAATCCCTCAAATAGGTGGTAATCCCGGTGGCACGTCTTGTGGAAAGACGTCAGCGAACTCCTGCAAAATGTTAGTGACAGCAGGGGGCAAAGAGGAAGGCACGTCCTCGAATGAAAATAATGCCTCTTTGCACACAAAAGCATAGCAAACAGATTTGCTAAAATCTAGCTTATCAATATCAGATTTGGTGGCAAGTAAACATGCACTTTTCAATTTAATTTCAGAAACAACAGTAGATGGTTTATTATTAGGCTTCATTTGGTGCTCAAATTCTTTTGCCACAATCTGATTTTCACTCTTATTTGTCTCTTGTTTTGCTTTATTAGCTCTACTAATATCATCTTTCAAAATGGAATCAGGAGTCATAGGAAGCAAAGTAATATTTTTAGCGTTATGAACAAGAGTATACTGATTGTTTCTACCATGGTGTACAGAATTTTTATCAAATTGCCATGGTCTACCAAGTAATAAGGAACATGCTTGCATAGGTACCACATCACAATCAACATAATCAGCATATGTAGAGATACTAAAATGCACACAAACAGTACGTGTTACCTTAACCTTGCCGCTGTTGTTGAACCATTGGATGTAGTAAGGATGTGGATGTGGTCTTGTGGTGAGAGATAGCTTCTCCACCATCTCCATGCTAGCCAAGTTGTTGCAACTCCCTCCATCTATGATCACGCGAACAGAACGTTCCTTCACAACTCCCTTTGTATGGAACAAATTATGCCTCTGATTTTGCTCAGCTTGTGTAACCTGCACACTCAAAACACGTTGAGCAACTAAACATTCATACCTGTCAGCATCTTCAGGAGCCATGTATTGCGTCTCATGATCAGAATCGTCTCCACCATGTTCGTCACGTGTAATAAGAGCCAAAGTCTCCTCATCATAGTCACTAGCGGACTCATACCCACCATCCTCAGTAACAATCATCACACGCTTAGATGGGCATTCTCTCGCATAATGACCTCCACCCTTGCAATGTCGACAAATAATATCATGTGTTTGCCCTGTTGATGCCATGGATGAAGAAGAGCTCTTTGCAGGCCCAGAAGGTGTGCTCTTGGCAGATAGTGGTGATTGTGCCTGCTTTATTGTATCACGGTTGGAGGTGGAAGCCTACGGAGGCGCCGGTGTAGCAGAACGTGTGGAAGTAGATGATGCACATGGTGTCCATGATGAAGGTCGACCTGCAGAAAAGTTAGTCCGCGCCAATGCCTGTCGATCCTGCACTTCACATTCAGCTTTACAAGCAAGATGGAATAAACGAGTGATATTAGTATACTCCTTATACTCTAGAATCGTCTGAATCTCTCTATTTAATCCACCCATAAAACGTGCAAGCATAGCTTCATTCTCCTCAACAATACCACATCTAATCATGCCAGTTTGTAATTCCTGGTAATATTCTTCTACAGAATTGTTTCCCTGTCTTAAGCGCTGCAATTTTTGAAGTAATTCACGTTGATAATATGGTGGAACCCAATGAGTACGCATAGCAGTTTTTAAAGCAGCCCAAGTAGCTCGAATAGGATATAATCTACAATGCTCAGACCACCAAACACATGCAAAACTAGTGAATGCACAAACAGCAGCAGGAACACGTCTCTCCTCGGGATATTGTAAACATGTAAATCGTTGTTCAGTTTCTAACTCCCAAGTAAGATATATATCAGGAACATATCTACCCTCAAATGGTGGAATATTCAATTTTAGTTTAGGGAGATGGCCATGATCTCGTACCTGAGGGTGAGCCCTACCATTGCCATTATTTGCATGTGGACAACCTGGTGGTTGTTGTGCTGGTGGTGGCACGTAGTTCTGATTTTGATCAACCTCATCCTCGTAATCTCCCACATAATCATCCTCCTCCACATCAGCAGTAGGAGCCACGGAAGTATCAACAGCAGCACCAGAAGTTTGGCCCGGCTGAAGAGGGACACGGCTCGCTCGGCGGAGGGCTGTTTCCCGACGTGGAGGTAGTCGGTGTTGTTGCTGTTGTTGTAGAGGTGCGGCAGGACCAGCCGGTGGTGGTGGTGGAAAACGCGAAAGCAATTCAGCAAACTTGTTATCGAGCTTTGTTTCAAACGTCTTCTCCATCCCATCTATCTTCTCCATGGCCTCTTCAAATCTGTTTAGCACATCTTGCACCTATCCACTCATCATTTGCTAAAACTTATCATGAAGCTCCTTGTTCGTCAAGTTCTCCCAGTCAGTCTCGTCAGCTTGTGATCCTGGCATGGTTAGCAGCAATAGAAACACACAAGAATATGATCCTACAGACTACTAACAAGTGGTGGTGGTGGCGGGTGTCACAAATCCGTCAAGCAAATCTCAAATTCTTACCAGTTCTTACCCAGCAGCAGGCGGTGATCGGCAACCGTTGTAGTCAAAACTCTCAAAAGCTTGGATAGAGCGATTGCCAGGGAGAGTCAAATGCACGACGTAGATGTATGTGGAGCTGGGAAGGCTTATAGTATGGTAGCAAAAAGGGTCAGCAATAATCAATTCAGAGATGCAAAGTTGAATAAACAATCAACGACGGTACTGTGCTGGTCCTAGGCTAGACCGTGCTAGAGACGCGAGCCTAGAACACTAACAAAATCACGGCGCTGCACGTAAATAAGGGAAAAGCACACTCTGGAACTCTTTTTTCGCTCTTTTTTTGCGCTCCTTTTTTTTGCGCTCCTCTTATATTTTTTTGCGAAAAATCACTATAATGGCGAGTGTCTCAAAACTCTTCCCTCGTCAAACTGATAGGATGGGCACGAATTTTTTTTTGACTTTTTTCCCGGAAATCAGGGCAGCGACGACGAAAAAGTGCGACAAAAAATCACTATGATGGCACGTGGCTCAAAAGACTCAGAAAAGCCTAAAAATAGGATAGGGAAAAAATATTTTTGGTCGCCGAAATTTTGGCCTAAAAACTGCCCGGGGGTCTCCAGACTCTTTTTTTTTTGAGACCTACGCAGGCAAGGAAACACGAATCGGAATTTAGATTGATCTCAAGAACAAACCTAATATGAGAAGAACTCGGATTGGTGGTGGATATATGGTTGTGGTATATGGCAGCAGTGGTGGTATATGGTAGCGGTGGTGGTATATGGATACAGATTGGTGGTGGTATATGGATACGGATTGGTGGTGGTATATGGATACGGATTCAGAGCGGTGGCGGATAAGCAATGGTGGTAGATGGGCGATGATGATGGTGCGGCGGCGGCGTGACAACTTATGACCAGAACTCGAAACTCTAAAAGACTAGACTCTAAGACCAGCAACTTGACACGATGATGCAACCACAAATTCAATAAAGCAAAAACCCTAAAAAGATTATGCAAAGGCTCAGATTGGTTTGGATATGATGAACTAAGCCTAATTTTTTTGTGGCTTTTTCGTGGACTGTAGGTATGAAGAACAGACTCGATCTAATCTACGAAAAACTGTAAAATCTCATCGAGTAACCTGGAAATCTGGTACCACTTGATAGAGGCAAAGGTGTCCCGATGTTTCGATGAGATGGTGGCTATCGTTTTTGGGGAGTCGACCTTAACGATCCGACTACGAATGTGCGAGACGTCGCGCCTTAGCAATCGCTAAACCAACTTCCGAGGGGTTATTGACCACGCCGGAGCATGATCAACCTGACCACAAGGGTCTGTTTCCTGCAAGCAAACGAAGAACAAGCAAGAAACTGAGATTGCAATCTGGATATTGCGAATATAAGATGAAAGCTTTATTGATCAAGGTGGGGTTCTGTGATGTCTTGGTCTGGTCGTTGGACACAAACGAAGTATGAGAAGTTGCAGCTATGGCGAACTTTTAATCTAAACAAAACCCAAAGTCTAAAGGACGCCCTAAGGGCTGTATATATGGAGGAAGAGGGGGGAATTTCGTGGCCCTTGAGGGTGGGGTCCGAAACCAACCCTAACTCTTGTTTCCCCACACATACGGACTCTAAAAATAGCCTATACTTAAGTATTTCGAAATTACATGGGCCTGGCCCATTAATAAGGTGACGCAGCACCTAGAATAGCCTATGGACGAATATTATGAAGTGGCATCTTGTATATTTCGTCCAAGGCTTCATGCACTCCTTATGGCAGCTTCAAAGTCCTGAAATCATCACTTGTAACTCTGTTCTTGATCCCCTTGCGCATGCCATCAACTCCATGCGTGTTCTTGCTCCAATGTTCATCCTTCTCGAAGCTAGGCCCTTCATTTGTAAGCAAAAAAATGTATCCAATTTAGGCAGCATCATATTCTCATGAACATTAGAATCATTACCAAGAAACGAAAGTACCTGGTAATTTCATTGGCGTGCGCGAGCTCTAGTAATTGGTCCAGTATATGTAACAGTAGGGGCTATGGGTGTAACAATGGTATTGATGTCCTCATCATAAGCAAGATTCTTCTCATTAATAGTAGTGGGAGCAAACTCAACAAAATAACTATCATGTGAGGCATAATCCAATTGAAAGTTAAAATCATGATGACAAGTTTCATGGATATCATTATTCTTTATAGCATACAAGTCATCACAATAATCATCATAGATAGCAACTTTGTTCTCATAATCAATTGGAACCTCTTCCGGAATAGTGGATTCATCACAAAATAAAGTCATTACCTCTCCAAATCCACTTTTATCAATATAATCATCATAAATAGGAGGCATGATTTCATCATAATAAATTTGCTCATCAAAACTTGGTGGACAAAAAAATATCATCTTCATCAAATATAGCTTCCCCAAGCTTGTGGCTTTGCATATCATTAGCATCATGGATATTCAAGGAATTTATACTAACAACATTGCAATCATGCTCATCATTCAAATATTTAGTGCCAAACATTCTAATGCATTCTTCTTCTAGCACTTGAGCACAATTATCAGAATCCTTATTTTCATGATAGATATTAAAAATATGAAGCATATGAGGTACCCTTAATTCCATTTTTTGTAGTTTTCTTTTATAAACTAAACTAGTGATAAAACAAGAAACTAAAAGACTCGATTGCAAGATCTAAAGATATACCTTCAAGCACTCACCTCCCCGGCAACGGCGCCATAAAAGAGCTTGATGTCTACTACACAACCTTCTTCTTGTAGACGTTGTTGGGCCTCCAAGTGCAGAGGTTTGTAGGACAGTAGCAAATTTCCCTCAAGTGGATGACCTAAGGTTTATCAATCCGTAGGAGGCGTAGGATGAAAATGGTCCCTCTCAAGCAACCCTGCAACCAAATAACAAAGAGTCTCTTGTGTCCCCAACACACCCAATACAATGGTAAATTGTATAGGTGCACTAGTTCGGCGAAAAGATGGTGATGCAAGTGGTATATGGATGGTAGATAAAGGTATTTGTAATCTGAAATTATAAAAACAGCAAGGTAACTAATGGTAAAAGTGAGTGTAAACGGTATTGCAATGCTAGGAAATAAGACCTAGGGTTCATACTTTCGCTAGTGCAAGTTCCCTCAACAATAACAACATAATTGGATCACATAACTATCCCTCAACATGCAACAAAGAGTCACTCGAAAGTCACTAATAGCGGAGAACAAACGAAGAGATTATGGTAGGGTACAAAACCACCTCAAATTATTCTTTCCAATCAATCCGTTGGGCTATTCCTATAAGTGTCACAAACAGCCCTAGAGTTCGTACTAGAATAACACATTAAGACACAAATTAACCAAAACCCTAATGTCACCTAGATACTCCAATGTCACCTCAAGTATCTATGGGTATGATTATACGATATGCATCACACAATCTCATATTCATCTATTCAACCAACACATAGGACCTCAAAGAGTGCCCCAAAGTTTCTACTGGAGAATCACGACGAAAACGTGTGCCAACCCCTATGCATAGGTTCATGGGCAGAACCCGCAAGTTGATCACCAAAACTTACATCAAGTGAATCACGTGGTATCCCATTGTCACCACAGATACGCATGGCAAGACATACATCAAGTGTTCTCAAATCTTTAAAGACTCAATCCGATAAGATAACTTCAAAGGGAAAACTCAATCCATTACAAGAGAGTAGAGGGGGGAGAAAACATCATAGGATCCAACTATAATAGCAAAGCTCGTGGTACATCAAGATCGTATCACCTCAAGAACACGAGAGATAGAGAGAGAGAGAGAGAGAGAGATCAAATACGTAGCTACTGGTACATTCCCTCAGCTCCGAGGGAGAAATACTCCCTCCTCGTCATGGAGAGCACCGGGATGATGAAGATGGCCACCGGAGAGCGATTGTCCCCTCCGGCAGGGTGCCGGAATGGGTCTAGATTGGTTTTCGGTGGCTACGGAGGCTTCTGGCGGCGGAACTCCCGATCTATTGTGTTCCCTGGTCGTTTTAGGGTATATGGAGATATATAGGCGGAAGAAGTACATCAGGGGGGCCACGAGGGGCCCACGAGGGTGGAGGGCGCACCCAGGGGGTGGGCGCGCCCCTTGCCTCGTGGCCTCCTCGTAGATCCCCTCACGTGCACTCCAAGTCTTCTGGGCTTCTTCTGATCCAAAAATAAGTTCCGTGAAGTTTCAGGTCAATTGGACTCCATTTGGTTTTCCTTTTCTGCGATATTCTAAAACAAGGTAAAAACAGAAACTGGCACTGGGCTCTGGGTTAATAGGTTAGTCCCAAAAATCATATAAAATAGCATATAAATGCATATAAAACATCCAAGGTTGATAATATAATAGCATGGAACAATCAAAAATTATATATACGTTGGAGACGTATCAGAGTTCTTTATGACTAATGTTGAGTCCATGGATTATACGCACTTTTCTTCCTTCCACCATTGCTAGCCTCTCTAATACCGCGCACCTTTCGCCGGTAATACCTTCCTCAAAATTGCCACCATACCTACCTATTATGGCATTTCCATAGCCATTCCGAGATATATTGCCATGCAACATTCCACCATTCCCTTTATTATGACACACTCCATCATTGTCATATTGCTTAGCATGATCATGTACTTGACATCGTATTTGTGGCAAAGCCACCATTCATAATTCTTTCATACATGTCACTCTTGATTCATTGCATATCTCGGTACACCGCCGAAGGCATTCATATAGAGCCATATTTTGTTCTAAGTATCGAGTTGTAATTGTTGAGTTGTAAGAAAATAAAAGTGTGATGATCATCATTATTAGAGCATTGTCCCAGTGAGGAAAGGATGATGGAGACTATGATTCCCCCACAAGCCGGGATGAGACTCCGGACGAAAAAAATAAAAAAAAGGAAAAAGAGGCCATAAAAAGAGAAAAGGCCCAAATAAAAATAAAAATAAATGACAGAAAAAGAGAGAAGGGACAATGCTACTGTCCTTTTACCACACTTGTGCTTCAAAGTAGCACCATGATCTTCATGATAGAGAGTCTCTCATTTTGTCACTTTCATATACTAGTGGGAATTTTTCATTATAGAACTTGGCTTGTGTATTCCAATGATGGGCTTCCTCAAATTGCCCTAGGTCTTCATGAGCAAGCAAGTTGGATGCACACCCACTTAGTTTCTTTTGGAGCTTTCATACACTTATAGCTCTAGTGCATCCGTTGCATGGCAATCCCTACTCACTCACATTGATATCTATTGATGGGCATCTCCATAGCCCATTGATACGCCTAGTCGATGTGAGACTATCTTCTCCCTTTTTGTCTTCTCCACAACCACCATTATATTCCACCTATAGTGCTATGTCCATGGCTCACTCTCATGTATTGCGTGAAGATTGAAAAAGTTTGAGAATGTCAAAAGTATGAAACAATTGATTGGCTTGTCATCGGGGTTGTGCATGATTTAAATACTTTTTGTGGTGAAGATAGAGCATAGCCAGACTATATGATTTTGTAGGGATAACTTTCTTTGGCCATGTTATTTTGAGAAGACATGATTGCTTTGTTAGTATGCTTGAAGTATTATTATTTTTATGTCAATATTAAACTTTTATATTGAATCTTTCGGATCTGAATATTCATACCACAATTAAGAAGAATTACATCGAAATTATGCCAAGTAGCATTCCACATCAAAAATTCTGTTTTTATCATTTACCTACTCGAGGACGAGCAGGAATTAAGCTTGGGGATGCTTGATACGTCTCCAATGTATCTCTAATTTTTGATTGCTCCATGCTGTATTATCTACTGTTTTGGACATTATTGGGCTTTATTATCCACTTTTATATTATTTTTGGGACTAACCTATTAACCGGAGGCCCAGCCTAGAATTGATGTTTTTACCTATTTTAGGGTTTCGAAGAAAAGGAACATCAAACGGAGTCCAAACGGAATGAAACCTTCAGGAATGTGATTTTTGGAACAAACAAGATCCAAGAGACTTGGACCCTACGTCAAGCAACCAACAGCGAAGCCACGAGGTAGGGGGCGCGCCTCCCCCCCAGGCGCGCCATCCACCCTCGTGGGCCCCCTGTTGCTCCACCGACGTACTCCTTCCTCCTATATATACCTACGTACCCCCAAACAATCAGATACGGAGCCAAAAACCTAATTCCACCGCCGCAACCTTCTGTATCCACGAGATCCCATCTTGGGGCCTGTTCCGGAGCTCCGCCGGAGGGGGCATCCATCACGGAGGGCTTCTACATCAACACCATAGCCTCTCCGATGAAGTGTGAGTAGTTTACTTTGGACCTTCGGGTCCATAGTTATTAGCTAGATGGCTTCTTCTCTCTTTTTGGATCTCAATACAATGTTCTCCCCCCTCTTGTGGAGATCTATTCGATGTAATCTTGTTTTTGCGGTGTGTTTGTTGAGACCGATGAATTGTGGGTTTATGATCAAGATTATCTATGAACAATATTTGAATATTCTCTGAATTCTTTTATGTATGATTGGTTATCTTTGCAAGTCTCTTCGAATTATCAGTTTGGTTTGGCCCACTAGATTGATCTTTCTTGCAATGGGAGAAGTGCTTAGCTTTGGGTTCAATCTTGCGGTGTCCTTTCCCAGTGATAGTAGGGGTGGCAAGGCACGTATTGTATTGTTGCCATCGAGGATAACAAGATGGGTTTTTTATCATATTGCATGAATTTATCCCTCTACATCATGTCATGTTGCTTAAGGCGTTACTCTGTTTTCATGAACTTAATACTCTAGATGCATGCTGGATAGTTGTCGATGAGTGGAGTAATAGTAGTAGATGCAGGCAGGAGTCGGTCTACTTGTCTCGGACGTGATGCCTATACACATGATCATACCTAGATATTCTCATAACTATGCTCAATTCTATCAATTGCTCAACAGTAATTCGTTCACCCACCGTAAAATACTTATGCTCTTGAGAGAAGCCACTAGTGAAAACTATGGCCCTCGGGTCTATCTTCATCATATTAAATCTTCCAATACTTAGTTATTTCCTTTGCTTTTTACTTTGCTTTTATTTTACTTTGCATCTTTATCATAAAAATACCGAAAATATTATCTTATCATATCTATCAGATATCACTCTCGTAAGTGACCATGAAGGGATTGACAACCCCTTATCGCGTTGGTTGCGAGGAGTTATTTGTTTTGTGCAGGTACGAGGCACTCACGCGTAGCCTCCTACTGGATTGATACCTTGGTTCTCAAAAACTGAGGGAAATACTTACGCTACTTTGCTGCATCATCCTTTCCTCTTCAAGGAAATCCAACATAGTGCTCAAGAGGTAGCACGCCTCCGGAGTCATCAGACGACAACCAGACGGACGAGGAGCCGTCGGAGGATGAAGAAGAGGATGACGATGTTGATGAGGAGGAATGGTCGAACGAGAAGGAGGAGGATGACGACAGCAATGACGATGACGATGACGACGGCGATGAAAAGCCAACGGTCAGCGGTAAGAAGTGTCCTCGCCAAGACGATGTCGCAGGCCATCCAACAAGAAGAACAAGAAGAAGAAGGACTAAATTAAGCATACTGTATATATCTCTGTTTATCCTGTCAATCTCATCGTAGACGGTTAGTAATATGTATTCGATAGAGATCTTCTACATTATCGCCAACAGGTTGCTTTGTTGAACTGTGTGCCCTCACGAGCACATAATTCACAAAAAAAGACTGTATGGGCTGTCTATAATGATCCCACACAATTCTAATCACCGACCTATTTGTCGGGTATCACACACATCTTGTTACGCCAAATCATTTGTGTTCACCTCACTCATCACAAACGATTCATCGGAGTGAACTGTATGCCGTATATCACACACACCTTGATTTGGCTCCCATTTCTGTTGTTTTGTCTCATCGCAAATAGTTCGTACAGATCAACTGTATGCCCCTCATCGCACACGCAACTATAATCTAAACCGTGTTTGATGTATCATTCATCGCAAACATTTTGCATCATTTCTGACGGTTTTCATACAACACCGTTTGCAATTATTGCATCGCACATAGTTTCTCGAATGGTCTCTGATCGTAGTGTCGCGTTAGCAACATCCTGCAGTAGTGCTCACCTTGACCATCTTATTAGCCCTAGTACTCGTGCTTCTATCCCAATGTAAAAAGGTCCCAAATCCTTTGACTGCATTATTGATTTCATAAAAACATCTTCTGTCAAATGGAAAGTCACAAAGCAACGTCCATTCATCTCCATTCATAGTAAGCCTCCTCCTATTCAATCCCTCATTATGCTTTTCAAATATAACATGGACATCTCTGAATGCATGCTGACTCTGAAGAACTAACTCATCTCTATCAAATACACTGTCTAATTTGACATATGCTTGGCCAAATGGACACGATTTTTTTTAGAAAATCTCTAGTGCTTGACTTCAGAAAGGAACTCTAAAAGTACCTCACGGATTGTGTTGAATGCCACAAGAAGATTTTGCATGGGGACGGTCGTAGCGATAGTCCACTCCCCATGGACTGGTGTCGCCGCACCAGCCAAAACATGAACCCTAGCAGGCCTGCCTTCCACCTCAATGGATTGATTATTTGGGGGAATAAATGGCGTCAGATCGAATGGAAATGTCACCATCAGAGCACGCGAGGGTGGGGGAGTGGTGGACGACAAGGTGCCGGACAGCAATCTGCGACGGGCTGTCAGAGTGGATGTGCATGGTGATGGAAGAAGCTGGAGCGACAGTGTGATGATGGTCACCTACCAAAGGTGGTGAGACCGAGGTGTTGATTCTGTTGCCCAGGTGAAGACAAGCATCAACGGCCTGATTAGCCTGGTACGCAGGAACAGTGGATTCCTGCCTGAGAATGATATTGGGGTTGCTGGATGAGATGAGCCTGGGTTATCAATGGGCTTATTAGTGAAAATATAATCCCGAACAATGTGGCCCCATCGATTGCATGCTCTCCATTTGATATGATTTTTGCACTCGGGTCAAAAGTGGCCCGCGAGCAAGCAACACACGTAAAACAGTTCCCGGCCCAGTTGGCGTGTTTGAACCTGCTGAGATCCCGCTCCCGAATTAAATTGATCATCGGCTTGAATGTGCCCTGAATTGAGCCATGATGCATCCAAATTTGAATTTGAAGTAAATCTTGGGATAGATTCCAGATGATCATGATACATATGAGGAGATTGAAGCATTTGCATGTATGATCTACGAGGGTGTTACTTGAAAATACAAGTCCAGACATCTACCTTTTCCTTCGCATACTAAACAAGTTCCCAAGTAGAGTTGGGACCTCCATCGCCCCATAGCAGGAAATTCGCATTGTACCCGGGCTTCAAAACATTACCTGATACGTCCCCGATGTATCTATAACTTTTTATTGTTCCATGCCAATATTACACAACTTTCACATATTTTTGGCATCATTTTATATGATTTATTGGACTAACCTATTGATCCGTGCCTAGTGCTAGTTCCTGTTTGTTGCATGTTTTTTGTTTCACATAAAATCCATATCAAACAAAGTCCAAACGCGATAAAATTTACGAAGAATTATTTTGGAATATATGTGATTTTTGGGAGGTGGAATCAACGCAAACGGGGGGCCACAGCCCCCAAGATACACCAGGGCACGCCAGGGGGTGCTAGGCGCACCCAGGTGTCTTATGCCCTCCTCGTGAGGCGGTTGGGGACCTTCTTCTGGCACAAGAAAGATAATTTATGGAAAAAAAACATGTAAAAAATTTAGCACAATCGGAGTTACGGATCTCCGAGAATTTAAGAAATCGTGAAGGGCCAGATCTCAGGAACGGGAAACAGAAGAGAACGGAGAGGGAGATCCAATCTTGGAGGGGCTCCCGCCCCTCCGCCGCCATGGAGGCCATGGACCAGAGGGGGAACTCTCCTCCCATCTAGGGGGGAGGACAAGGAAGAAGAGTAAGGAGGGGGCCGGGCTCTCTCCCCCTCTCTCCCGGTGGCACCGGAGTGCCGCCGGGGAAAGGACCGTGACGGTGATCTACATCAACAATCTTGCTACCGTCAACACCAACTTTATCCCCCTCTATGCAGCGGCGTAACACCTCTTCTCTCCATTGTAATCTCTACTTAAACATGGTGCTCAACTCCGTATATTATTTCCCAATGATATGTGGTTATCCTATGATGTTTGAGTAGATCCGTTTTGTCCTGTGGGTTAATCGTGATCTTGGTTGGTATGATTGTATATTTTATTTATGGTTTTGTCCTATGGTGCCCTTCGTCTTGCGCAAACGTGGGGGGTCCTCGCTGTAGGGTGTTTCAATATGTCCATGGTTCGCTTATGGTGGGTGGCGAGAGTGATAGAAGCTTAAACCTGAGTAAGTGGGTTATGGCGTATGGGAGTAAAGAGGACTTGATACTTAATGCTATGATTGGGTTTCACGACCATAATGATCTTTAGTAGTTGCAGATTCTTGCTAGGGGTCCAATCATAACTGCATATGATCCAAGTAGAGAAAGTATGTTAGCTCATGCCTCTCCCTCATATAAAATTGCAAGAATGGTTAACGATACTTGTTAACGATTGCCTAGGCACAAATGACTTTCTTGTTAACAAAATATATCCACTTTTATTACCTTGAAATTTATTCCTAGTTTTATTCTCGCGAACTACTCATAGTTTTATTCTTGCAAAATAGTTTCATACTTTTTCTAGGTAAAGCAAACGTCAAGAGTGCATAGAGTTGTATCGGTGGTCGATAGAACTTGAGGGGATATGTGTTCTACCGTTAGCTCCTCGTTGGGTTCGACACTCTTATTTATCGAAGAAGGCTACAAACAATCCCCTATACTTGTGGGTTATCAAGACCTTTTTCTGGCGCCGTTGCCGCGGAGCAATAGCGTGGGGTGAATATTCTCGTGTGTGCTTGTTTGCTTTATCACTAAGTAGTTTTTATTTCCTATTCTAAGTTGTTCTCTATCTTTAGTTATGGATATGGAACATGAAACACCTAAAAAATTAGTTGTACTTGCTGCTCATGGAGATAGGGAACCTCCTAAAACCCTCGATACTCGTTATGTGAAAAATATTAATCACTACTTTGATAATCCTGGAAAACACCATTCAACTAGATAATGGGAGTAACGTTGGGTCAACGTGAATACTTTAGGGATTATTGCTTGACACAAAAAGGGAAACTTTTATGGGATCAAATTCATATGTTGCATTGGTATGCTCGTGAGCTATGCTTAAGATATGATTATACTTGTTGCTCTAGGATGAACGCTCCACACCTTCCCTTTTCATGCAAATTTAATGATAATGAAACCTTGGCTTCTTATGCCAATGGTAGATATGATTATTATGATGTGGAATGAATAGGACAATTTGTTGCTTTTAAGGGTGCTTATGAAATTGAATCTTTGTTTTTAAAGTATGAAGCTTTTGATGATGATGTTTATAGACCTAATGTTTTTGTCATCCTTCAATATTGCTATGATAATTATAAATATAATTCCGATATTGAGGAATTTATTGAGAAAATCTTCGTTGTCCGAGAAGAGACTAATATTTTGCAGGAGTCTATGGAAGAAGGAATTTATGAAACTGTGAGCTCATTGGATGATAAAGATGATGAGGAGAGCGAAGAACAAAAGGAGGATGAGCGGATTAGCTACCCGTGCCCACCTTCTAATGAGAGTAACTCTTCAACTCATACATTATTTAATTTCCCTTCATGCTTACCGAAGGATGAATGCTATGATCTCGTTGATTCTTTTGAAATATCCCTTTTTGCTGAACTTGATGCTTGCTATGCTTGTGGCCAAGATGCCAATATTAATTATGCTTATGGATATGAAATTTCTATGGTTCCTTATGTTAAGAATGAAATTATTGCTATTACACCCACACATGATAGTCCTATTATCTTTTTGAATTCTCCAAATTACACTATATCGGAGAAGTTTGCACTTATTAAGGATTACATTGATGGGTTGCCTTTTACCATTGCACACATGAATATAATATGCACGTGCTTGATGCTCCTACTTGCAATTATTATGAGATAGGAACTATATCTCCACCTCTTTATGTTTCCAATACGATAAAATTGCAAGAAACTGCTTATGCTATGTATTGGCTTTTACTTGATGTGCATGAATTGTTCTTTTATGACATGCTAATGCATAGGAAGAGCGTTAGACTTTGTCATTGCACTATATATGTTGCTTTGTGCTCACTACTAAATGCCAAATCATTGCTAATTAAAATTGGTTTTGATATACCTTGGGATCCGGGTGGATCCATTACTTGAGCACTTTATGCCCAGCTTAATGGCTTTAAAGAAAGCGCTGCCAGGGAGACAACTCGGAAGTTTTAGAGAGTAATTTATTTCTATTGAGTGCTTTTATAAAGTTTAAAAACAAAAAAAATATAGAGGGGAAACTAAAAACTTTTTCAAAAAGAGAAGCGATTGAAAGGTGATGCATTGGAGAAGTGAGGGTCGACCTTGAACACTTGTGTTCATGCTCATGGAAACAATGTAGAATTTTTCATGAAATTTCTCACAAAAATAATTATCCCCTTGTACAAATCCTTTGTATTGTAAAATTATTGTTCCAAGATTTGCCTTTAGGATGATTAGATTGCTTGTTGGTATGTGCGGTGCAGAAACAGAATATTTGGCTGTAGCACGTGAATTTTCATTATTTTTTTACTGGAACGTCAAAAGGTTCCGAAACATTTTGCAGAGTCTTTCTATACAAAATGTTTATTTTGTCCTAATTTTTCAGAATTTTCGGAGTACCATAAGTATGGTGGATGTTCAGATTTCTACAGACTGTCCTGTTTAAGACAGATTCTGTTTTTGATGCATTGTTTGCTTGTTTTGATGAAACTATCGATTTTTATCAGTGGTATAAGCCATGGAAAATTTATATTACAGTAGATACAATGCAAAAACAAAATATGAATTGGTTTGCAACAGTACTTAGAGTAGTGATTTGCTTTATTATACTAATGGATCTAACCGAGCTTTCTGTTGAGTTTTGTGTGGATGAAGTGATCAAAGATCGAGGAGGTCTTGATATGAGGAGAAGGAGGAGAGGCAAGAGATCAAGCTTGGGGATTCCCAAGGTACCCCAAGTAAATATGCAAGGAAACTCAAGCGTCTAAGTTTGGGGATGCCCCGGAAGGCAACCCATCTTTCTTCAACGAGTATCGGTATGTTTTCGTTCTCGTTTCATTCATGTGATATGTGTGAATCTTGGAGCATCTTTTGTGTTTATTTTTCATTTTTCTTTCATGCACCATGCTGGTATGAGATAGTCCATGGTTGATTTATAGAATTCTCATTGCAGTTCACTTATATCTTTTGAGTATGGCTTTATAGAATGCTTCATGTGCTTCACTTATATCATTTGAAGTTTGGATTGCCTGTTTCTCTTCACATAGAAAACAGTTATTTGAAGAATGCTGTTTTGCTTCACTTATTTATTAGAGTATGGTATTTTGTAGAAAGAATTAAACTCTCATGTTTCACTTATATCTATTTAGAGAGTCAACGGGAATTGGTCAAATTGCATGGTTAGTCATCAAATCCTACATAAAACTTATGGATCACTGAGTATGATATGTTTGATTCCTTGCAATAGTTTTGCGGTATAGAGATGGAATATGTGGGAGGTACTAGTAAAAGGTTGTGGTTAGTAAGAATATTCGTGTTAAGGTTTGTGGTTCCCTAAGCATGCACGTATAGTCCCTCGTTATGCTATGAAGTTGGAGCATGATTTATTATTGATTGTCTTCCTTATGAGTGGCAGTCCGGGACGAGCGATGGTCTACCAATCTATCCCCCTAGGGGCATGCATAGTAGTACTTTGCTTTGAGGGCTAATAAACTTTTGCAATAAGTATATGAGTTCTTTATGACTAATGTGAGTCCATGATTATACGCACTCTTACCTTTCCACAATCTGCCAGCCTCTACGGTACCGTGCATTGCCCTTTCTCACATCGAGTCTCGGTGCAAGCAGGTGCATCCAAACCCCGTGATATGATACGCTCTACCACATATAAGCCTTACTATATCTTCCTCAAACAACCACCATACCTACCTATTATGGCCTTTCCTTAGCCATTCCGAGATATATTGCCATGCAACTTCCACTGCTTCCGTTTTGATGACTTGAGCATTCATTGTCATATTGATTTGCATGATCATATAGCTGACATAGTATTTGTGCTCAGCCACCGTTCATCATTTTCCATACATGTTACGCTAGATCATTGCACATCCTAGTACATGCCAGAGGAATTCATATAGAGTCATATTTTGTTATAGGTATCGAGTTGTATTTTTATTTCTTTTGAGTTATAAGCAAATAGAAGTGGGATGATCATCATTATTCATTTTTAGAACATTTCCCCAGTGAGGAAAGGATGATGGAGACTATGATTCCCCCACAAGTCGGGACGAGACTCCGGACAATGAGAGAAAAAATATTTAAAAAAAGAAAAAGAAAAGAAAAGAAAGAAAAAAAGAAAAGAAAGAAAAAAAGAAAAAAAGAGAGAAGGGGCATGCTAGTTCCACACTTGTGCTTCAAAGTAGCACCATGTTTTTCATATGGAGAGTCTCCTACGTTGTCACTTTCATATACTAGTGGGAATTTTTCATTATAGGGTTAGATGCACACCCACTTAGTTTTCATGATGAGCTGTCATACACTTATAGCTCTTAGTGCATCCGTTGCATGACAATCCCTACTCCTCGCATTGATATCAATTGATGGGCATCTCCATAGCCCGTTGGTTGGCCGCGTCGATGTGAAACTTCCTTACTTTTTTGTCTTCTCTTTATTTACCCCTATCATTATACTCTATTCCACCTATAGTGCTATATCCATGGCTTGCGCTCATGTATTATGTGAGGGTTGAAAAAGCTTAAGAGCGTTCAAAAGTATGAACCAATTGCTCGGGTTGTCATCGGGGTTGTGCATGATAAATACTTTGTGTTAAGAAGACAGAGCATGAGAAGACTATATGATTTTGTAGGGATAGCTTTCTTTAGCGTTGATATTTTGAAAGACACGATTGTTTGTTGGGATGCCTGAGTATTGATGTCTTTATGTCAAATTATAGACTATTGCTTTGAATCATTTGTGTCTTAATATTCATGTCATGATTAGACATATGATCAAGTTTATGCTAGGTAGCATTCCACATCAAAAATTATCTTTTTTATCATTTACCTACTCGACGACGAGCAAGAATTAAGCTTGGGGGTGCTGATACATCTCCGTCGTGTCTATAATTTTTTATTGTTCCATGCCAATATTATACAACTTTCACATATTTTTGGCATCATTTTATATGATTTATTGGACTAACCTATTGATCCAGTGCCCAGTTGTGACACCCCGAGAATCATGCTATAGTAATCTCATGCCTAATGATGCCATGTCATCATTATTAAGTTGCTAATCCTCTTCATTGTTTCAACCAAGCTCAAGGGATCATTTAGAATGAAGTCAAATAAATTATTTCCTCAAAAAGAAAAGATAAATGTTGGTGCTGTTGCAAATATTCACTAAGGAATCGTCATGTAGAAAACAACATCATTTGACTCTAAATCTGTAGGAAAATAATAAATGGTCCAACATCAATTATTTTGGCGTTCTCAAAATAAACAAATAGATATGCCTTTCAAAATAATTTGAGAACTTGTGGGTGGTCCCTAAACTTTGTGCTTGAATTATGCGCAAAATTCCATTTATAACAAAATTCATTTGGTACTAAACTAAAATACATGACAATGTCAGAAAATAGAAAATAGAAAAGAATTAAAGAAAAAGAGAAAATGGAAATGACATTGTGCACTTAAGCCCACAACCTACAAGAGAAGACCCAGCCCACCCTCTCTCCTTCAACCTCCGGCTACAGGAGGCAGGGAGGCCGTGGCGGACATCCATGCACCCCGGCCACGTGCCGGCCATCCCCCGACCCCCTGTGAGGTTAAGAGCATCCCAGCACCCCCTCAAAACCCTAGCGCCATTTCCCCCCTTTCCCATGTGCCGCTTTCTTCCAAATCGCCCGCAGCCAAACCACGTCGCCATGGCCGACCTCATCCTCATGGCCACTGCCTTCCCCGCCGCCAGAGACTACGCCGGGAGCACCGCCTCTGTCGCCTTCGTCGACTACATGGACGCATTCGAGCTCCGGACCCCTGCCTCGCGCGGATCGACGCCCACGACCATCGTGGATCGCCGCCGCCGTCCGTCTTCTCCAAGCCTCCCACGAGCTCACTGTTGCACACCTACAGGGCTCGGTGAGCTCCGTCGTCCATTCTCCACCCTTCTCCTTCTCCCGTAGTTGTGCACCGCCCGTAGTCGCCACCGGCTGTCGCCGCATCCGTCATTCCTGACTGTGCCCCCAACCCCACTCCCCGCGCCGTTGTGCCTCGCCGCGGCCCTGGTTTGTCGTGCCCGGGCCAGCGCACGCGCGCCCCACTTCCCCCCTGGCGCCGCTGCTCCTCTCTTGCGTCGCCGCTTGCCCTCGCCGGCTCTGTCCGCCGCTGGCCCCGCTGCTGCTGCGCTGCTCCCCCGCCTGCGTCCTCGCTCACCCTACTGCACTGTTGCCGCCCCAGCCACACCCCCTACCAACACCCACGCCCATGGCCGTCGAGTGCGCCCGCCCGCACGTCTGCCTTGTTGTAACCGCCGGCGGCCGCGCCCGAGCCCAGCGCCCCGCTTGCTCCAGCGGGCGCTCGTGGCCGCGCCCGAGCCCAGCGCCCGCTCGCTCCGGCGGGCGCTCATGGCCACGCCCGCAAGCCCACACGGCCGCACGCCCGTTAGGCCCCGCTGGGCCAATGACATATGGGCCCCAGCGCCCAAAAAAACATAATAGTAATAACATTAATTAATTAACTTAATTAATTGCCGGTTTAGCTAACTAATTAGTTAGGTAACTTAGTTAAACTAGAAGATAAACCTAAACAGTCAATGACAGGGGGGCCCACCCCCTGTTGACCAGTCAAACATTGATTGGTCAACTGGGTCCCCGTGGCCCACATGTCAGCCTCTGTGTACATTCTGTGTACATAGGGCTGGGTACCCATAGCATTTTGTCTATTAATTTCGAATTAATACTAATTTTAGAAAATACTTAAAATTTTGGAAAATTATAGAAAATTAACCGTAACTCCGATGAAAAAACTTTGTACATGAAAGTTGCTCAGAACGATGAGACAAATTCAGATACGAAGCACGTTCGTCCACCACACATCCCTAGCATAGCGAACATGAAACTTTTCCCCTCTGGTTCATCTGTCCGAAAACGCGAAACTCTGGGGATACTTTCCCGGATGTTTTCCCCCTTCGCCGGTATCACCTCCTACCGCGTTAGGGCACTCCTAGCACCGTTATTGTCATGTCATGCATCGATGTGCATATGTTTGTATTTTATTCATTGTTTCTTCCCTCTCTTCTCTCTGGTAGACTACGAGACTGACGCCACTGTTGGTGCCCCGATCGCCTATGTTGTTGACGACCCCTACTTGCCAGAGCAACCAGGCAAGCCCCCCCCCCTTGGTCACCAGATATCGTCTATTCCTTCTCTTTACTGCTTGCATTAGAGTAGTGTAGCATGTTACTGCTTTCGGTTAATCCTATTCTGTTGCATAGCCTGTCATTGTTGCTACAGATGTTACCCTTAACTGCAATCCTAAAGGATTAGTATAGGATGCTAGTATTCCATTAGTGGCCCCACATTCTTGTCCGTCTGCCATGCTATACTACCAGGTCGTGATCACTCGGGAGGTGATCACGGGTATATACTTGTATACACTATATGATACATGTGGTGACTAAAGTCGGGTCGGCTTGTAGAGTACCCGCTGTTGGGGAACGTAGTAATTTCAAAAAAAATCCCTACGCACACGAAGGATCATGGTGATGCATAGCAACGAGAGGGGAGAGTGTTGTCTAAGTACCCTCGTAGACCATCCGCGGAAGCGTTATATCAACGCGGTTGATGTAGTCGTACGTCTTCACGATCCGACCGATCCAAGTACCGAAAGCACGGCACCTCCGAGTTCTGCACATGTTCGGCTCGGTAACGTCCTCGCCTTCTCGATCCAGCAAGAGGGGCGAAGTAGTAGATGAGTTCCTGTGACGCCCCCGATTCAATCGTACACTAATCATGCACGCAAATGTGTACGATCAAGATCAGGGACTCACGGGAAGATATCACAACACAACTCTAAAACATAAATAAGTCATACAAGCATCATAATACAAGCCAGGGGCCGCGAGGGCTCGAATACAAGTGCTCGATCATAGACGAGTCAGCGGAAGCAACAATATCTGAGTACAGACATAAGTTAAACAAGTTTGCCTTAAGAAGGCTAGCACAAACTGGGATACAGATCGAAAGAGGCGCAGGCCTCCTGCCTGGGATCCTCCTAAACTACTCCTGGACGTCGTCAGCGGCCTGCACGTAGTAGTAGGCACCTCCGGGGTAGTAGACGTCGTCGACGGTGGCGTCTGGCTCCAGGCCTCCAGCATCTGGTTGCGACAACCAGGCAGAAGGGAAAGGGGAAAAGAGGGAGAAAAGCAACCGTGAGTACTCATCCAAAGTACTCGCAAGCAAGGAGCTACACTACATATGCATGGGTATATGTGTAAGGAGGCCATATCGGTGGACTGAACTGCAGAATGCCAGAATAAGAGGGGGATAGCTAATCCTGTCGAAGACTACGCTTCTGGCAGCCTCCGTCTTGCAGCATATAGAAGAGAGTAGATTGTAGTCCTCCAAGTAGCATCCTCAAGTAGCATCTCCAAGTAGCATCTCCAAGCAGCATCGCGAGCATAAACCTACCCGGCGATCCTCCCCTCGTCACCCTGTTAGAGAGCGATCACCGGGTTGTATCTGGTACTTGGAAGGGTGTGTTTTATTAAGTGTCCGGTTCTAGTTGTCATAAGGTCAAGGTACAACTCCAAGTCGTCCTGTTACCGAAGATCACGGCTATTCGAATAGATTAACTTCCCTGCAGGGGTGCACCACATAACCCAACACGCTTGATCCCATTTGGCCGGACACACTTTCCTGGGTCATGCCCGGCCGCGGAAGATCAACACGTCGCAGCCCCACCTAGGCAAAACAGAGAGGCCAGCACGCCGGTCTAAACCTAAGCGCACAGGGGTCTGGGCCCATCGCCCATAGCACACCTGCACGTTGCGTGGGCGGCCGGAAGCAGAACTAGCCCCCTTAATACAAGAGCAGGCTTACGTTCCAATCCGGCGCGCGCCGCTCCGTCGCTGACGTCTGAAGTGCTTCGGCTGATACCACGACGTCGGGATACCCATAACTACTCCCACATAGATGGTTAGTGCGTATAGGCTCGTAGCCGACTCAGATCAAATACCAAGATCTCGTTAAGCGTGTTAAGTATCCGCGAACATCCGGGAAGGGGGGAAACATCCGGGAAAGTACCCCCAGTGTTTCGTGTTTTCGGACAGATGAACCGGAGGTGAAATGTTGCAGGTTCTCTATGCTAGGGACGCGTGGCGGACGAACGGGCTGCGTATCCGGATTCGTCTCGTCGTTCTGAGCAACTTCCATGTACAAAGTATTTTCATCCGAGTTACGGATTATTTTATATGATTTTCTAAAGTTTTAAATCATTTTTAGAATTTATTTAATTAATTTAATTTAACATTATCCAAAACAGTGCATGCTGACGTCATCATGACGTCGGCATGACGTCGGCAGTCAACAGAGGTGTTAACTGGGTCGCTGACGTGTGGGTCCCAGCTGTCATTGACTGTTAACTAACCTAATAGATTAATTAACTAACTAGGTGATTAGGTTAATCTAATCAGGATCAATTAAGTTAATTAATTCTTTAATTAATTAACTAATTAATATTTTAATTATTTTATTTATTTATTTATTTATTTTATTAAATCTTTCTTTTTTTTATTTTTCGTTCTAGGGCCTGGGCCCCTCATGTCATAGGCACAGGGGCCTTAGCGGTTTCGGGCGCAACGGGCGCGGGCGCGGTTGCGGGCAACGGGCACCGGCGTGCGGGCGTGGTGGCCGGCCCCAACAGGGCGCCCGAGGGGGGGCGCCGGCGAGGCGTAGAGCGGGGCGAGGCTGGCGGGGCGCCGGCGGCCACCGCACAAGCGGCAGCAGGGCGCAGGGAGCCCAAGCCGGCGCGTGGGCGTGGGGAACACGGCGAGGCAAGGCAAGGCGATGGCCCGGGCGGAGGGCGACGCCGTCCGGGGCAGGACGAGGCCGGCGCGGGCGTGTCTACGGGCGGCAGGCCTCGCGGGCACAGGTAGGGGGCGCGGGCGCGGTCAGGGCGGCCGGCGCGCGTTGCAGGAGCCAGTGAGCGAGGCCATGGCCGAAGTGGCCGGAGCAGGGGAGGAGGAGGAGTTGTCGGGGCCTCACCACGGGGCCGTGGGGTCTAGGCAGCGGGCTCGACGGAGGTCGGAGAAGTCCGACGAGGAGGGGGTCGAGGTGGCGTTCCGGCGAGGTGGCCGTCGACGAGGCAGGGGAGATCCAGGCGGCGGCGACGAGTAGCAACGGCGGGTGGTCCAGCGATGGGGAGGCCTTCGGGCAGCGGCGAGGGGCGATGTAGTCCAGCGGGGAGGCAGACGAGGAGGCAGGCGACGGGGAGCACCGGCGACAACGGGGTGGCGAGGTGCGACGGGGATGGCGACGTGCGCCGACGGGGTCGGGGGTACGGTTGCCCCAATCTCGATCCAGACGGGGTGGGGAGAGGAGGAGCGAGGCGTGGGGCGAGTGGGGTGCGGGCTAGGGTTCGGTGGTGGGGAGGCCTAAGTAGGCCAGAGGCGTGGGCCGGCCTGGCTGGGCCATGGCCCAGTTGGGCCAAGGGTCCAGTGGGGGGGGGTGTATTTATCTCCCCCCATTTCATTTATTTTTGGATTTTGTTTTTATTTCTTTTTCTTTTCTGTTTTAATTTTACATTTTAAATACACTAGTTTTATAAAATACATTAGTTGCACCTAAATTAGTGTTAACCAATATGCCACCACCACAATCAACTTGGCACCTAAAATAAATTAGTTTGTAATTGTTTATTATTTAAAAGCATTAAATAATTGTTCTCGCTGCGTTTTATACATTTTATAGTATTTAAACAATTTTTTTAAAGTGTGGTCTCTTCACCAAAATTACCTTTGCTTTATTTGGCATAACTCAAACATTTTAGTTTTAAAGTTTGGAAACTTTTACCGTTTGATTTGATTTTGAATTTGAATTTGAATCAGTTCTGAACTAACGCGAGATTATCGACAATAATCGAGGTGATGTGGCATAATTACCCGAGAGTTACTGTAGCTTGATTACCCGGGCGTCACAATTCTCCTCTACTACAAGAAATCTCGTCCCGAGATTTAAGAGGGAGAGTAAGGGGGAGATCTGGTTACGAAACTCTAACGAATCTTCTCGGTCTTGGTTGCTCTTCTCGAAGAGATCGATCCATTACATTGATGTCTTCATTACTCTTCTTCCAGTCATCATGATGAAGTCAGCATCCTTTCTTCAGGATCTCCATCGTACTTACGAATAGGTAAGGGGCAGCTCGGCTACGACATAATGCTTATGAGGGAAACAATCTGGGGTTAACCCATGAATGAGCATAAGATTATCTCTCGATTTGAACATATAAAATACATCAAGAGCAAGGTACGAAGGTACAATAAGAGGTTCCAAGCGGATAGGTGGTTGCTCGAAGTCCGAACCAGAGTGAGAAAGGGGTTCAGAGTAGCGACAGTAAATATTGCGTCTGATACCATAATAGAGCACTAGGAAGGTGGCCCATGAATTAAATACGAAGCCAAGCGTGGGGAATAACCACTAGAAACAGGGTCGTACAGGAGAGTCAGGTTTCGATCCAGTGGACCTGTGGGTTATGGGCCCACCATGTGGGTTAGAAGTAGGAAGGGCGGAGACGCCTTGCGTGATCATGCAAGCAAGGCATGTCAGGGGGGGTAGCCTGTCGATTATGTCGGCGACAACGTCGATACCAAGGGCGAGGGACGAAGAGAACTATTTTCCTGCTCGTTGAACGAGGAGGGCCAAGAGGCAAAGTTCTCATCCATCGGCGGTTACCGAAATGCCATCAACAATAGAAACAGGGTCTCACTGTCAGAGTTGTACACCGAGGTGTTTTACCTACGCAGTGAATTATTACTACTTAGATTATATAGATCACAAGAAAGGTTAAACCAAATAATGGAAAGGAAAATGTGTTTAAACACATATATCAGGGGTATATCCTTCCCAAGGACAAGCAGAGCAAGATATCCATGACAGGATATAAAGTAGACAACCATTTAGGTAAGGGGGTGACGAATCTCATGATATTACCCATACAACGGTGTTAGGATAAATGATAAACAAAATTTAGCATCGTGCTTCAAATGTTCCTGTTGAAAATCGGAGTACCATTGACATGCTTCGAGGTAGCATTGACATGGTCTTCAGGTGAAGATCAAACTTTGGAAACACGAAAGATCCGTCAGGAATAACTTGTAGAATAAGTCTTACAATTTCCCCATGGATGAACGGATAACCTTGCTGAAAAGGAATCTATAATGATAGGTCCTCCAGCCGGGGGGGGGGGGTGCTAGGCATGACATCATGTTACCGGGTCATCAAAGGACAAACAACATAACTCCTGGAAAGTTGTCCCATCCATCATATCTGACCGAGATTCAGATCCGATTGGTGTCAGGATACCTCAGACTTAGGATACCTGAGAAGAAAAGGTGCAACGCAAATTGACGAGATGACATTGTAAGATTCTCGGGGAAATGAACTATGAAGTGATTTCCGTTAACAAGAGTCCATCATTAACCCAAGGAGAGGACAAGGAGGTGTCTGGTGAACTCAACGGCAATTCACCGAGATTCCCAAAAGATGGATTTCCACCATTAAGTGAACAAGGAGATAACATTTGTCAGATCAAATGATATAAGGAAGTATGCTCGAGGAAAACATACACAATTAAACATTGGTTGAAAGGTGCGCCCGAAATATGGGTTGGGTTGCACGACCAATGTCAGAATGGTGATTCAATTAGCGAAGGACTTAGAATGAACTATCGCCCATTCACTTCAAAGCAATAGGGTTGTTAGAAGTTTTGAATTCACACGTCATAGCTCCATTGTCGGTATTCCGGTTGAAAACAATACGGGGACCAAGGAATGAACGAAGATGGCAAGAAGTATTATGATATCAAGAATTATTAAGAGGTGGTGAAATTCTCACCACATTCTTGACAAAAAGAGATGGTAATACTTCCGAGGTAAAGAAGAACAATTGCTGGATAGCAAGGAAACCAAGGTACAACACAAGTTGTGAACAAGTTTGTGTTGGGGGGGGGGGGGAAGGCAAGAATGTTGCCGATGATAACTCAAATCATCGAGGGACAAGGATGGTATTTCTCATCATGAATTCAATTGATATCCTAGATGAGCTCAGAATGTTGATGATCACGACACCTTTGTCACGAGAGTTCATGAAGATGTAATCGATCGACGACGACATCAAGTCAAAGTAATGATGAAGTGAAAGGTTATTGGAACCAAGGGTACGACACAACTCGAAACCAAGCTTGTTGTTCAAGGCGAAATGGTATGACGATGAGGATCGACGTAAGGTTAGTTCATCGTCGAAAATTGTGCTCCGAGAAGAAGGACCGGGTAGCACAGTTAATATCATCACGACAATGATATAGCCAAACAGGCTAGGAATGGCGTGATCGGGTACAAACTCGTATTTATAGAAGCTTACTGAAGAGTTGTTGAACCGTAGTGCGGACTCGGTTCAGTTATCGGTGTCTTTGAGTGTATAATAACTCAGAGCCCGTGAAAAATTGGAATTAGTTGGAAGGTAGCACTTGATGAAGAACTCATAAGAAGTTATGCAGTTCCATGATAATCTCGAGATACCAGGGGGGTAATACTCGACACAAGATCAAAGTAAAGGTTGGACTGGCGTATTGATCCATAGGAGACAATTGTTTTAAATTGTCCGAGAAATGAGATCAAAGAAGAACAATCATGGTCGGAACCACGGTTGCAAGGGATCAATTCACAGATACCATATGTTAGTTATCAAGGAAATAGTTATTATTACAAGAAGCTTCTATGACAGGATCTACATCGTGTCCATGGGCATGAACACAAAGTTCAAGGTCGACTCCCACTTCTTTAATGCATAACCTTTCATTCACTTCTCGCCTTCAACGAAATTGTGTGTTGAAATTTTATCTGACATAACACTAGTAGAGTATGACCGGTAGTGGTTTCCAGGTTCACACAGTTTAAAGAAAAGCATATGTCCAACCCATCAGGGCCTCCTAGGAACATATACCACAAACTTCAGGAGTAAATAACACGAGCTCGATAGCAGAGCATGGTTGGCAAGTAGAGGATACAATTTACCAAAGGCGGTATATATCCTAGGAAAGGCTCAAGGTTATTGAATATGAAGGACATTGTCGGATAAAATCCAGCAAAGGATCTGGGGTGAGTATCGACACACAACCAGAGGAAGAAGCCAGGCAAAGACATTGGATTATTGAAACAACTGAATAACTTAGAGCTCAATTGCTAAGGGGTTATGGTTTACAAAGCGAAGAATCAGAAGCAGACGCTCTGATCAAGGATGGATAAGTTCAATAGACTTAGGGGCAAAATCGACGACAATTTAATTGGCGAGAACCAGCTCATGATTAAAACGACGTCTGAGCCGGAAGGATGAATTCTAGGATCTGTTTGAGGATTGCGAGCATTCGCAACAAATCGAATCAACGGACTCAAAATGACAATGACAATGGGTGTCAACAAGATTACTAGACTTATGGGACTAACCATAATGCAAGCAATCAAGAATTTCAAGAGCAACAGGATGCTCAAGATTTTCGGAAGATCGAATGATATTTCGAGGATTGGTGACATACATGAAACAACTGGGGATGAGTGGATACTCGGTAAGTGCGAGAAATTTATCCGTAGTGGTATTCATATAGCAAAGAACTGCAAGGCAGTAGGCACAAAGTATTCTCGAAACATTAGAGAAAATTTCGAGGTATCTTGTAATAACAAGATCGACTGGGTATAAAGTAAGGACGACGGGTGTAAGTATTTATCCCTGGGGATATTTCGGTGGAAGGGAATTGCAAAAGCAACGGGCACAAGGTCTCGAGAGAATATTGGAGAGTATCTTCGAAATCTTCTGGTGCAGCAGGCGGTCATCGGTAACAAGTGGCTCCCCGGTAGAAGGTACTTGCGAGAACCTAAAGTTAGATTTTAGTAAAAATCGTTTAACCCGAATAGAAAAGAGTTCAGAGTCCCAGAGTAAAGGTCGAGGAGTAAAAGATCCTAGTACCACCCGATGGCGACGTGGGCCTGTAAGGCACACAGCCAAGTTAGTAAAAGTTTTTGTAATGTCTAGACTCGACTTCGGCCAAGGAGTGTGGAAGGGGGATTCCTACAGGCAGTCGGCTCTGATACCAACTTGTGACGCCCCCGATTCAATCGTACACTAATCATGCACGCAAATGTGTACGATCAAGATCAGGGACTCACGGGAAGATATCACAACACAACTCTAAAACATAAATAAGTCATACAAGCATCATAATACAAGCCAGGGGCCTCGAGGGCTCGAATACAAGTGCTCGATCATAGACGAGTCAGCGGAAGCAACAATATCTGAGTACAGACATAAGTTAAACAAGTTTGCCTTAAGAAGGCTAGCACAAACTGGGATACAGATCGAAAGAGGCGCAGGCCTCCTGCCTGGGATCCTCCTAAACTACTCCTGGACGTCGTCAGCGGCCTGCACGTAGTAGTAGGCACCTCCGGGTAGTAGACGTCGTCGACGGTGGCGTCTGGCTCCAGGCCTCCAGCATCTGGTTGCGACAACCAGGTAGAAGGGAAAGGGGAAAAGAGGGAGAAAAGCAACCGTGAGTACTCATCCAAAGTACTCGCAAGCAAGGAGCTACACTACATATGCATGGGTATATGTGTAAGGAGGCCATATCGGTGGACTGAACTGCAGAATGCCAGAATAAGAGGGGGATAGCTAATCCTGTCGAAGACTACGCTTCTGGCAGCCTCCGTCTTGCAGCATATAGAAGAGAGTAGATTGTAGTCCTCCAAGTAGCATCCTCAAGTAGCATCTCCAAGTAGCATCTCCAAGTAGCATCTCCAAGCAGCATCGCATAGCATAAACCTACCCGGCGATCCTCCCCTCGTCACCCTGTTAGAGAGCGATCACCGGGTTGTATCTGGCACTTGGAAGGGTGTGTTTTATTACTTCTAGTTGTCATAAGGTCAAGGTACAACTCCAAGTCGTCCTGTTACCGAAGATCACGGCTATTCGAATAGATTAACTTCCCTGCAGGGGTGCACCACATAACCCAACACGCTTGATCCCATTTGGCCGGACACACTTTCCTGGGTCATGCCCGGCCGCGGAAGATCAACACGTCGCAGCCCCACCTAGGCAAAACAGAGAGGCCAGCACGCCGGTCTAAACCTAAGCGCACAGGGGTCTGGGCCCATCGCCCATAGCACACCTGCACGTTGCGTGGGCGGCCGGAAGCAGAACTAGCCCCCTTAATACAAGAGCAGGCTTACGTTCCAATCCGGCGCGCGCCGCTCCGTCGCTGACGTCTGAAGTGCTTCGGCTGATACCACGACGTCGGGATACCCATAACTACTCCCACGTAGATGGTTAGTGCGTATAGGCTCGTAGCCGACTCAGATCAAATACCAAGATCTCGTTAAGCGTGTTAAGTATCCGCGAACGCCGAACAGGGCCAGGCCCACCTCTCTCCTAGGTGGTCTCAACCTGCCCTGTCGCTCCGCCACAAGTAACAGTCGGGGGCCGTCGGGAACCCAGGCCCACCTCTACCGGGGTGGAGCCACCTGTCCTTTCAACCCCCTCATCAGAATCACTTGCGGGTACTCATCGAGCTGACCCGACTTTAGTCACCATCTGTATAGTATGTATGTATGTATCATATATACCCGTGATCACCTCCCGAGTGATCACGGCCCAATAGTATAGCAAGGCAGACTGACAAGAATGTAGGGCCAATGGTGATAAACTAGCAACCTATACTAAGTATTTAGGATTGCAGGTAAGGTATCAACAGATGTAGCGACAATGTCAGGCTATGCATCAGAATAGGATTAACGAAAGCAGTAACATGCTACACTACTCTAATGCAAGCAGTATAGAGGAGAATAGGCGATATCTGGTGATCAAGGGGGGGGGGCTTGCCTGGTTGCTCAGACAAGAAGGAGGGGTCGTCGGTGACGTAGTCATCCACAGGGGCATCAGCATCGTCACGGGGGCTACCGGAGAGAAGAGGGGGGGAGAAACAGTAAATACATAGCAAGCAAGTGCATAACAGGTCAACAAGCAGAGCTAGACGTGTTCTAACGCGGTATGAGGTGATACCGGTGAAGGGGGGAAACATCCGGGAAAGTACCCCCAGTGTTTCGTGTTTTCGGACAGATGAACCGGAGGTGAAATGTTGCAGGTTCTCTATGCTAGGGACGCGTGGCGGACGAACGGGCTGCGTATCCGGATTCGTCTCGTCGTTCTGAGCAACTTTCATGTACAAAGTATTTTCATCCGAGTTACGGATTATTTTATATGATTTTCTAAAGTTTTAAATCATTTTTAGAATTTATTTAATTAATTTAATTTAACATTATCCAGAACAGTGCATGCTGACGTCATCATGACGTCAGCATGACGTCGGCAGTCAACAGAGGTGTTGACTGGGTCGCTGACGTGTGGGTCCCAGCTGTCATTGACTGTTAACTAACCTAATAGATTAATTAACTAACTAGGTGATTAGGTTAATCTAATCAGGATCAATTAAGTTAATTAATTCTTTAATTAATTAACTAATTAATATTTTAATTATTTTATTTATTATTTATTTATTTTATTAAATCTTTCTTTTTTTTATTTTTCGTTCTAGGGCCTGGGCCCCTCATGTCATAGGCACAGGGGCCTTAGCGGTTTCGGGCGCAACGGGCGCGGGCGCGGTTGCGGGCAACGGGCACCGGCGTGCGGGCGTGGTGGCCGGCCCCAACAGGGCGCCCGAGGGGGGGCGCCGGCGAGGCGTAGAGCGGGGCGAGGCTGGCGGGGCGCCGGCGGCCACCGCACAAGCGGCAGCAGGGCGCAGGGAGCCCAAGCCGGCGCGTGGGCGTGGGGAACACGGCGAGGCAAGGCAAGGCGATGGCCCGGGCGGAGGGCGACGCCGTCCGGGGCAGGACGAGGCCGGCGCGGGCGTGTCTACGGGCGGCAGGCCTCGCGGGCACAGGTAGGGGGCGCGGGCGCGGTCAGGGCGGCCGGCGCGCGTTGCAGGAGCCAGTGAGCGAGGCCATGGCCGAAGTGGCCGGAGCAGGGGAGGAGGAGGAGTTGTCGGGGCCTCACCACGGGGCCGTGGGGTCTAGGCAGCGGGCTCGACGGAGGTCGGGGAAGTCCGACGAGGAGGGGGTCGAGGTGGCGTTCCGGCGAGGTGGCCGTCGACGAGGCAGGGGAGATCCAGGCGGCGGCGACGAGTAGCAACGGCGGGTGGTCCAGCGATGGGGAGGCCTTCGGGCAGCGGCGAGGGGCGATGTAGTCCAGCGGGGAGGCAGACGAGGAGGCAGGCGACGGGGAGCACCGGCGACGACGGGGTGGCGAGGTGCGACGGGGATGGCGACGTGCGCCGACGGGGTCGGGGGCACGGTTGCCCCAATCTCGATCCAGACGGGGTGGGGAGAGGAGGAGCGAGGCGTGGGGCGAGTGGGGTGCGGGCTAGGGTTCGGTGGTGGGGAGGCCTAAGTAGGCCAGAGGCGTGGGCCGGCCTGGCTGGGCCATGGCCCAGTTGGGCCAAGGGTCCAGTGGGGGGGTGTATTTATCTCCCCCCATTTCATTTATTTTTGGATTTTGTTTTTATTTCTTTTTCTTTTCTGTTTTAATTTTACATTTTAAATACACTAGTTTTATAAAATACATTAGTTGCACCTAAATTAGTGTTAACCAATATGCCACCACCACAATCAACTTGGCACCTAAAATAAATTAGTTTGTAATTGTTTATTATTTAAAAGCATTTAAATAATTGTTCTCGCTGCGTTTTATACATTTTATAGTATTTAAACATTTTTTTTAAAGTGTGGTCTCTTCACCAAAATTACCTTTGCTTTATTTGGCATAACTCAAACATTTTAGTTTTAAAGTTTGGAAACTTTTACCGTTTGATTTGATTTTGAATTTGAATTTGAATCAGTTCTGAACTAACGCGAGATTATCGACAATAATCGAGGTGACGTGGCATAATTACCCGAGAGTTACTGTAGCTTGATTACCCGGGCGTCACAGTTCCGGCAGCACGATGGTGTGGTGACGGTGTTGGTGAAGAACAATCTCCATAGGGCTTCGCCTAAGCACTACGAAAACAATGACGGAGGATAAACTAGAGGGGACGGGGTTGCCGGCACACAACTTGGTGTTTCTTGATGTCTCTTTGGTGCTAGCCCTACCCCTCTATTTATATGTTGAGCCCTGTGGTCGAAACTTGGAGTAAAAGCCTCCACAAAGTCGGTTTCACCCGAAAGGCAAGAGTCCTTCTCGGACTCTAGGGCCAGACGCCAAGGTTCCCAGCGTCTGGCCCCTGGACTCCAAAAAACTTCCTTTTTCGCTTTCCAAAAACCTTGTGGGCTTTCCCCTTTGGCCCAAATAAAGTGTTCTCGTACCCAAACATTTCTAGAAACATCCGGAACCCCTTCCGGTGAATTCCAGAACCCTTCCGGAGTCCAAACACTATTATCCCATATATCAATCTTTATCTCCAGACCATTCCGGAGTTCCTCGTCATGTCCGTGATCTTATCCAGAACCCCGAACAACATTCGGTCACCAACATACATAACTCATAGTACTATATCGTCAACGAACGTTAAGCGTGCGGACCCTACGGGTTCGAGAACTATGTAGACATGACCGAGACACCTCTCTGGTCAATAAACAATAGCGGGACCTGGATGCCCATATTGGCTCCTACATATTCTACGAAGATCTTTATCAGTCAGACCGCATAACAACATGCGTTGTTCCCTTTGTCATCGGTATGTTACTTGCCCGAGATTCGATCGTCGGTATCTCAATACCTAGTTCAATCTCGTTACCGGCAAGTCTCTTTACTCGTTCTGCAATACATCATCCTGCAACTAACTCATTAGTTGCAATGCTTGCAAGGCTTATAGTGATGTGCATTACCGAGTGGGCCCATATATACCTCTCTGACAATCGGAGTGACAAATCATAATCTCGAAATACGCCAACCCAACAAGTACCTTCGGAGACACCTGTAGAGAACTTTTATAATCACGCAGTTACGTTGTGACGTTTGGTGGCACACAAAGTGTTCCTCCGGAAAACAGGAGTTGCATAATCTCATAGTCATAGGAACATGTATAAGTACTGAAGAAAGCAATAGCAACAAACTAAACGATCAAGCACTAAGCTAACAGAATGGGTCAAGTCAATCACATCATTCTCCTAATGATGTGATCCCGTTAATCAAATGACAACTCATGTCTATGGTTAGGAAACTTAACCATCTTTGATCAACGAGCTAGTCAAGTAGAGGCATACTAGTGACACTCTGTTTGTCTATGTATTCACACAAGTAGTATGTTTCCGGTTAATACAATTCTAGCATGAATAATAAACATTTATCATGATATAAGGAAATAAATAATAACTTTATCATTGCCTCTAGAGCATATTTCCTTCAGTCTCCCACCTGCACTAGAGTCAATAATCTAGATTACACAGTAATGATTCTAACACCCATGGAGCCTTGGTGCTGATCATGTTTTGCTCGTGGAAGATGCTTAGTCAACGGGTCTGCAACATTCAGATCCGTATGTATCTTGCAAATTTCAATGTCTCCCACCTGGACTAGATCGCAGATGGAATTGAAGCGTCTCTTGATGTGCTTGGTTCTCTTGTGAAATATGGATTCCTTCGCCAAGGCAATTGCACCAGTATTGTCACAAAAGATTTTCATTGGACCCGATGCACTAGATATGACACCTAGATCGGATATGAACTCCTTCATCCAGACTCCTTCATTTGCTGCTTCCGAAGCAGCTAGGTACTCCGCTTCACACGTAGATCCCGCCACGACGCTTTGTTTAGAACTGCACCAACTGACAGCTCCACCGTTCAATATAACCACGTATCCGGTTTGCGATTTAGAATCGTCCGGATCAGTGTCAAAGCTTGCATCAACGTAACCATTTACGATGAGCTCTTTGTCACATCCATAAACGAGAAACATATCCTTAGTCCTTTTCAGGTATTTTAGGATGTTCTTGACCGTTGTCCAGTGATCCACTCCTGGATTACTTTGGTACCTCCCTGCTAAACTTATAGCAAGGCACACATCAGGTCTGGTACACAACATTGCATACATGATAGAGCCTATGGCTGAAGCATAGGGAACATCTTTCATCTTCTCTCTATCATCTGCATTGGTCGGGCATTGAGTCTTACTCAACTTAACACCTTGTAACACAGGAAAGAACCCTTTATTTGCTTGATCCATTTTGAACTTCTTAAAAACTTTGTCAAGGTATGTGCTTTGTGAAAGTCCAATTAAGCGTCTTGATCTATCTCTATAGATCTTGATGCCCAATATATAAGCAACTTCACCGAGGTCTTTCATTGAAAAACTCTTATTCAAGTATCCCTTTATCCTATCCAAAAATTCTATATCATTTCCAATCAACAATATGTCATCCACATATAATATCAGAAATGCTACAGAGCTCCCACTCACTTTCTTGTAAATACAGGCTTCTCCAAAAGTCTGTATAAAACCAAATGCTTTGATCACACTATCAAAGCGTTTATTCCAACTCCGAGAGGCTTGCACCAGTCCATAAATGGATCGCTGGAGCTTGCATACTTTGTTAGCTCCCTTTGGATCGACAAAACCTTCTGGTTGCATCATATACAACTCTTCTTCCAGAAATCTATTCAGGAATGCAGTTTTTACATCCATTTGCCAAATTTCATAATCATAAAATGCGGCAATTGCTAACATGATTCGGACAGACTTAAGCATCGCTACGTGTGAGAAGGTCTCATCATAGTCAATCCCTTGAACTTGTCGAAAACCTTTCGCAACAAGTCGAGCTTTATAGACACTAACATTACTGTCAGCGTCAGTCTTCTTCTTGAAGATCCATTTATTCTTAATGGCTTGCCGATCAATGGGCAAGTCAACCAAAGTCCACACTTTGTTCTCATACATGGATCCCATCTCAGATTTCATGGCTTCAAGCCATTTTGCGGAATCTGGGCTCACCATCGCTTCTTCACAGTTCGTAGGTTCATCATGGTCTAGTAACATGACTTCCAGAACAGGATTACCGTACCACTCTGGTGCGGGCCTTACTCTAGTTGATCTACGAGGTTCAGTAATAACTTGATCTGAAGTTTCATGATCATCACTATTAACTTCCTCACTAATTGGTGTAGGCATTACAGGAACCGGTTTCTGTGATGAACTACTTTCCAATAAGGGAGCAGGTACGGTTACCTCATCAAGTTCTACTTTCCTCCCACTCACTTCTTTCGAGAGAAACTCCTTCTCTAGAAAGGATCAATTCTTAGCAATGTCTTGCCTTCGGATGTGTGATAGAAGGTGTACCCAACAGTCTCCTTTGGGTATCCTATAAAGACACATTTCTCCGATTTAGGTTCGAGCTTATCAGGTTGAAGCTTTTTCACATAAGCATTGCAGCCCCAAACTTTAAGAAATGACAACTTTGGTTTCTTGCCAAACCATAGTTCATAAGGCATCGTCTCAACGGATTTCCATGGTGCCCTATTTAATGTGAATGCAGCCGTCTCTAAGGCATAACCCCAAAACGATAGCGGTAAATCAGTAAGAGACGTCGTAGATTGCACCATATCTAGTAAAGTACTATTACAACATTCGGACACACCATTACGCTGTGGTGTTCCGGGTGGCGTGAGTTGCGAAACTATTCTGCATTGTTTCAAATGTAGACCAAACTCGTAACTCAAATATTCTCCTCCACGATCTGATCGTAGAAACTTTATTTTCTTGTTACGATGATTTTCAACTTCACTCTGAAATTCTTTGAACTTTTCAAATGTTTCAGACTTATGTTTCATTAAGTAGATATAACCATATCTACTCAAATCATCTGTGAAGGTGAGAAAATAACGATATCCGCCACGAGCTTCAATATTCATTAGACCACATACATCTGTATGTATGATTTCCAACAAATCTGTTGCTCTCTCCATAGTTCCAGAGAACGGCGTTTTAGTCATCTTGCCCATGAGGCACGGTTCGCAAGTACCAAGTGATTCATAATCACGCGGTTCCAAAAGTCCATCAGTATGGAGTTTCTTCATGCGCTTTACACTGATATGACCTAAACGGCAGTGCCACAGATAAGTTGCACTATCATTATCAACTCTGCATCTTTTGGCTTCAACATTATGAATATGTGTATCACTACTATCGAGATTCATCAAAAATAGACCACTCTTCAAGGGTGCATGACCATAAAAGATATTACTCATATAAATAGAACAACCATTATTCTCTGATTTAAATGAATAACCGTCTCGCATCAAACAAGATCCAAATATAATGTTCATGCTCAACGCTGGCACCAAATCACAATTATTTAGGTCTAATACTAATCCCGAAGGTAGATGTAGAGGTAGCGTGCTGACGGCGATCACATCGACTTTGGAACCGTTTCCAACGCGCATCGTCACCTCATCCTTGGCCAGTGTTCGCTTAATCCATAGTCCCTGTTTCGAGTTGCAAATATTAGTGTCGGTGTCAAAACCGGCGGATCTCGGGTAGGGGGTCCCAAACTGTGCGTCTAGGCGGATGGTAACAGGAGACAAGGGACACGATGTTTTTACCCAGGTTCGGGCCCTCTCGATGGAGGTAAAACCCTACTCCTGCTTGATTAATATTGATGATATGGGTAGTACAAGAGTAGATCTACCACGAGATTAAGGAGGCTAAACCCTAGAAGCTAGCCTATGGTATGATTGTTGTTCGTCCTACGGACTAAAACCCTTCAGTTTATATAGACACCGGAGAGGGCTAGGGTTACACAGAGTCAGTTACAATGGTAGGAGATCTACATATCTGTATCGCCAAGCTTGCCTTCCACGCCAAGGAAAGTCCCTTCCGGACACGGCACGAAGTCTTCAATCTTGTATTTTCATAGTCCAGGAGTCCGGCCAAAGGTATAGTCCGGCTATCCGGACACCCCCTAATCCAGGACTTCCTTAGTAGCCCCTGAACTAGGCTTCAATGATGACGAGTCCGGCGCGCAGACTGTCTTCGGCATTGCAAGGTGGGTTCCTCCTCCAAGTAATTCGTAGAAGATTTTGAACACAAAGGTAGTGTTCGGCTCTGCAAAATAAGTTTCCACATATTGCCATAGAGAGAATAATATTTACACAAATCTAATCTACTAACATATTCCATAGCGTGACATCACACCATGGCCAAGTCTTTATTAGAATCGTTTTACTATCCCACCTCAGCGCGTTTAGCGAGGCGGTTTCCTTGGCACGTCTTGTCAAAGCAAAGATCGTGTACCCTTATTCCGGGATTCTCATCAATACGGCATGGGTAACCCAACCACGCCATTGATTATGGTGCTGGGGAGATAAGCGAGTTTTACCAGGCTGGTGGGGACGCATAGTCGCGTCCGCCCACATAAGGGGATAAGGATCCACCTTTTCATCCACGCCTTCTTCCTCCTTTGCCTATCCATTTCCGCGCACTCGAGCTCTAGCATCCAAGTCTGCACACCCCACCTCAACCTTCTCCAGCCATGTCCGGAGCGGGAGGCAAGTGGATGGTCTCCTCCGTCACGGAGGGACACATCAAAAAACTGAGGAAGGCCGGATACTTGTCTAACGACATTGCGCACCGGCTTCCCGAAGAGGGGCAGCTCATCCCCACCCCTAGGCCCCATGAGAGGGTGGTGTTCCTCCCCCATTTCCTCCACGGACTGGGTTTCCCTCTCCACCCATTTGTCCGGGGGCTCATGTTCTACTATGGTCTGGATTTCCATGATCTGGCCCAGAACTTTGTCCTCAACATCTCGGCGTTTATCGTCGTGTGCGAGGCTTTCCTCTGCATCCGTCCCCATTTCGGCCTATGGCTCAAGACTTTCATTGTCAAGCCAAAGGTGGTGCGCGGCAACCAAGCGGAATGCGGAGGCGCCATGGTGGGCAAGATGCCCAACGTCCTATGGCTCGAGGGCTCCTTCGTGGAGACCCTAAAGGGATGGCAATCGGGGTGGTTTTACATCACCGAGCCGCGCAACCCTGAATGGGTCGCAGCCCCCGAGTTCCGATCCAGACCCCCTACGCGGCTCACCTCCTAGAAAGAGACGGGCCTGTCATGGGGTAAAAAAGGAGAGCTGACCGGACTCCAAACATGCATCCAAACCCTGGTGGACAAGAAGCTCAAACTTGTCAACGTAGTCTAGGTTATGCTCATCTGCCGGATCCTCCCGTGTCAACAACGGGCTTTCAACCTGTGGGAGTTCGACCCGGCGCAGCACCGAACTCTGAGCAGGCTCTTCGATACGACGTACGAAGATGCCTGGAAGGTGATTTTCAAGGGCATCGAGGCCCCCGCATCCGCTACCGAGGATCGCGGATTCAGCACGCAGCGTCACGCTAGTGTGGTAAGCTATTTTTACCTTTTACAGGGTATTAGTTTTTCATAGTTTGACTCCATGCGGGATCTAAGCTCCCTTACCTTTGACGGGATTGGCAGGAGACGTCCGGACAGATCAACTGTCCGGCTCCTTTGCCCGAAGGCCCAGCGGACGCTCGCTTGGCGAAGCTGCTGGTTCCGGCACCCTATGTGGCGCCGGAGAAGAAGGCAAAGAAGACGGCCACAGGGACTCGAAAGAGCGCCTGGCGCCTAGAGGTGTCAGATTCATCATCCGACGACTCCAAGACGCACTCCTCCCGTGAAGACGAGGAGGAGGAAGAAGAGACCTCTCCCCCTCCAGCGGGGGGAGGGAAGAAAAGGAAGGTCGCCCCAACTGGGGAGGCCGAAGGGTCCAAGAAGGGGAAGACCCTTCCTCCGGACTACTCCACCAACGCCGACGACGGCAAAGAGGAGTGGCCGCACAGGGCCAAGCCCCTGGCGAGATCGTAAGTATTCGGACACCAGAGCAATTCATAGTGTTCCTTTCTTGCACAGCTCCTCCTTACGCCGAATATGACTATGCAGTCCGCCCAAGGCCGGGATCGACGAGTCGTCGAGCGGCTCCTTGGATTCGTCGGACGTGAATTCACTTCCACTCGCTACCTCCCCCCACCCTACGGACGATGCCGAGGTGCTGTCCCAACAGGTTCCAAGCCAAGAGGATGTGGTCCTGGAGGCGCCGCAAGGTGACCTCCCGGACTCCAGGCGTAAAGGGGATAGAACCCCCAAGGGCTCCAAGTCCGGCCTTGAGCCGGACACCACGCCGGAACCTTCAACGGTTCTGCTCCGGTAGGCAGCCTCCTTCCAAGAGGAGCAAGCCTACCGAGTTGGTGACCTCCGTCCAACCGAAGGAACCGGACAATTTGCTGGAGGTGCTTAACGGCACCTCCATCGACGAGGAGCACCGCACTATTATGAGTGTGGTGATCCAGAAGGTTCAGTCCGCCAAGAGCGGACTGACTGAAGCCTGTGCCAGCCTTCTAACAGGCTTTGAGGTAAGTAAAGAATATGTAAAAATATTACCGCATAGACAGTAGCCCCTGATGCTCTATTCGGCGTTCGGAAATAAAAGCCGAATAGAGGATCTAATAACATTCGCAGGAGTCTAACATAATCAAGTCAATATGCGTATGCAGGCTTCGCTGTTGGCCTCTGCCGCACTGACTGTGGAGGTGGATACGCTGAAGCAAAACCTCGCATGGTCCGAGAACGAGCTCGGTCATGCCAAGAGGCAACTCGAGGAGAAGGAAGGTAAGTAATACCTTGCGCAAGTATATAGAGAAGATGTGGTTGCAAAAAATGACAAGATCAACGTGCTATTATAGGGCCACGACCGAGATGGCAACCCTTAAGAAAGCGTTGTCCGAGGCCGAAAACAGAGCGGCCGCGGAGTGCACGCAGAGAGGGAAGCAGGAGGCGCGGGTGGAGGAGGTGCAGAAATAGCTCCAGGCTCTCGTGAAAAAACATGAGAGTTTGGAGCTTGACTCAAAGACGCAAGCATCCGAGCTTGCGGCAGCCCTCGAAAGCGCGAAGTATGCCAAGGCCGAAGCCCAGAAGCCCTCCAAGAAATTGAAGCGATGAAGAAGATAGCGGTGGGTAAGGCATTCATTATGCAAAGCAAGCACGTGAAAGTGAATTACTTGTTACTTACCCGAGTCTGGAGCTCTCCAGGAGCATTTGCAGATTTGCCCCGTAGTGCGTCTGATGCCGCCGCCTACTACCGATCCGAGGAGGGGAGCTCGACGGAGAAGGTGTTCTAGTCTCAGTATGCTGAGACGGACACCTGGTGCCTTTGAGCGACCAGCTGAAGCAAATGGTCGAGCTCCACAAGGTGGCCGAACAGGCCATAAAGGGCCTCATAGTTCGGCTTTGGCCTGGAGAGGCTCTGCCTGGGAGCTACTTCGGGCTGGTGAGGCGGCTGGTGGATGCCTGTCCACAGCTTGAAGTAATCAAGCGCTCCGTCTGCATCGAAGGTGCCCGTAGGGCGCTTGCCCGTGCTAAAGTGCACTGGGGCAAGATGGATGCGGAGAAGCTGGTGAAGGACGGGCCGCCGCCGGGCAAGGAGCATCGCGTCCCAGAAGCGTATTATGAGGGCGTCCTGAAGGGTGCCCGCCTTATAGCGGATGAATGCTCCAAAGATGTAATTTTTGAGTAAACTCGCATTTGTGATCCTGTACGCTGAAAACTTGTTCATATGCGCTAAGCAACGCTTTTGAATTTAAGATATTACCTTTTGTGCGGCCGTTTATCAAATTTGAGAGATGGCGAGTCGTCGGCTTCTGCCCCCATGCCACGAGTGCTGGGATGTTCAGGATAAACATGAGCGCTCTTTTTCCCATTCTTGGGTCCCTCGAGGGAGGCGCTCAACACAATGAACAAGGCAATCGGACTATAATGCTTGAACACTCTCACTTAGCCATAGAATTCTATAATTTTAAATTTCGGCGAAGCCCCTAGTGTTCGGAAGACCGAGTTCGGGGCGCTATCCACGCCTAGGCCGGACAAAGCCGACTCCTCGCTCTAAGCGGCATAAGTCTTTAGGGACTCGAAAACCTCTCGAACAGCGACCAGCTCTCGCCTCATCATGACGGTCAGTTTTAGCTTTCTCTACTGAGGTGCTTAGCCCAGCTCAACTGGGGCACAATCGCAGTAGTTCTCCTAGTGCTACCTTAGTCGATATAACGGAACGTAAGGTACCAAAACGTAGGAGCCGGGCAAACCCAACTATTGACCCAAGACATGATTCGGAGCCGATGCATATAATGCTATAAGTTCGGGGTGCCGCACTTGTGAAAGTGTTCGGACTTCTCACACCGTATTGTGGGGTACTTAAGCCCCTGGCGTATTGGCCGTACCAAAGTGTACGGGTGCAACATGTCATTAATGAACATATATTCGTAAAAAAGAGTAATGCAATAATAGATGGAAGCTATGCATTGTTTATTTAAAAAGGTTGCGATCGAAGTAGAACAATACAAATAGTGCAATAAGCAAAAGATGGGACTATTTAACATGTCCTTTCCAGGGGCGAGCTGCGGAATGGTATGTGAAACAGGTATACTGCTCGTTATAGAGACTACCTTAGAGTTCCGTAGTGCGGCGTAGCTTTCTGCTCCCCTGGTTGTTGTATCGTTTATGCGGCAATTATACTGCCGGACAGGCCTTCCGAAGAGTGGAGTCCTAAAAGTAAGAGAAATGAAGAAGTCGGCAGCCCCTAGTGCGGTTTAAGTCGTGTTTCGGGCGTGCCGTGATGGTGCCCCTCCCCCTTTGCCCATGGTATTTCCAGAGCGTAGTTATGTACGCGCAACACAGGTTTCGCAAGTTCGCGAGGGCTGGGGTTGGGGCCGCATTGCTACGCTTGCTCGGAACGTGTCAGGCGGTCTTGTTGTAGGTTACTCCGGGCGTGCTTGACGGTGTCCAGACGTTTAGTGGCCGGACTGGAGAATTGCCTTGAGAGGCTGCTTTGTACTTCCGCTGCCATAGCCGTCGTATGCTCCTCCGTTCGGAGAGAGCGTTCGTTGTTTCCATTGACCGTGATGACTCCTCGAGGGCCTGGGATCTTGAGCTTGAGGTATGCATAGTGCGGCACTGCATTGAACTTGGCAAATGCGGTTCGCCCGAGCAGTGCGTGATAGCCACTGCGGAACGGGACTATGTCGAAGATTAACTCCTCACTTCAGAAATTATCCGGAGATCCGAAGACCACTTCAAGTGTAACTGAGCCTGTACAGTTGGCCTCTACACCTGGTATGACGCCTTTAAAGGTCGTTTTAGTGGGTTTAATCCTCGAGGGATCGATGCCCATTTTCCGCACTGTATTCTGGTAAAGCAGGTTCAGGCTGCTGCCGCCGTCCATAAGGACTCTAGTGAGGTGAAATCCGTCAATAATTGGGTCTAGAACCAATGCAGTGAATCCGCCATGACGGATGCTAGTGGGGTGGTCCCTTCGATCAAAAGTGATTGGGCAGGAAGACCATGGGTTGAACTATGGGGCGACTGGCTCCATCGCGTATGCGTCCCTTAGCGCACGCTTCTGCTCCCTCTTGGGGACGTGGGTTGCGTATATCATGTTCACCGTCCGCACTTGTGGGGGAAAACCTTTCTGTCCACTGTTGCTCGGCGGCTGGGGCTCCTCCTCGTCATCGCTATGCAGCCCCTTGTCTCTGCTTTCGGCATTTAACTTGCCTGCCTGCTTGAACACCCAACAATCCCTGTTGGTGTGATTGGCTGGTTTTTCGGGGGTGCCATGTATCTAGCATGAGCGGTCGAGTATTTGGTCCAAACTGGACGGGCCCGGAGTATTTCTTTTGAATGGCTTTTTCTGCTGACCGGGTTTAGAGCCTCTGAATCCGGCATTAACTGCCGTATCCTCAGCATTGTCGCCATTAATGCGGCGCTTTTGCTTGTTGCGACGTGACATGCCACTGTTGTCCTTGGTATCCGAATTACCAGGGCTCTTGGTCATGTTATTGCTGCCAGCTAGCCAGTTGTCTTCTCCCGCGCAAAAGCGGGTCATAAGTGTCATGAGGGCTGCCATAGATTTCGGCTTTGCCTATCCTAGGTGCCGTGCAAGCCACTCATCGCGGATGTTATGCTTGAAGGCTGCTAGGGCCTCTGCGTCCGGACAGTCAACGATTTGATTTTTCTTGGTTAGGAACCGTGTCCAGAATTGTCTGGCCGATTCCTCTGGCTGCTGAATTATGTGGCTAAGGTCATCGGCGTCTGGTGGTCGCACATAAGTGCCCTGGAAATTGTCGAGGAATGCGGTTTCCAGGTCCTCCCAACAACCAATTGATTCTGCTGGCAAGCTGTTAAGCCAATGCCGAGCTGGTCCTTTAAGCTTGAGTGGGAGGTATTTGATGGCGTGTAGGTCATCACCGCGGGCCATGTGGATATGAAGGAGATAGTCCTCGATCCATACCGCAGGATCTGTTGTGCCATCGTATGATTCGATGTTCACGGGTTTGAAACCCTCGGGGATTTGATGATCCATTACTTCATCTGTGAAGCATAGTGGGTGTGTGGCGCCTCTGTATTGGGCTATATCACGACGCAGCTCAAACAAGCTTTGTCTACTGTGTTCGGCCCGGCCGGATTTACTGTATCCAGAGTGACAATTACCGTCTCGTGCCGTGGGGCGCCCACGCGATCCGTAGATCGATCTTATTTGCCTTGCCTTGTCCTCTAATATATCTCATAGGTCTGGCGCATTTTCCCGTGCCTTGGTATTTTTTGAGCAGCGCCGGGGTGCGGCTTGAGTGGAGGGCCAAGAGGCCTCTCTGTTGCGGCCATGCCTCTCTGTCATCCTCCCCTGTTCCATCGCCATTGCCTTCTTTTGGGGTGTCCACCATGTATATATCATACGATGAGGTGGCTTTCCAGTGCCCTATAGGCGCTGGTTCTTGATCGTCTCCTGCATCGGCGTCCATACCGTCGATGTCTTCGGAGTCGAAGTCGAGCATGTCGGTTAAATCATTGACAGTGGCTACGAAGTGGGGGGTGGGTGGGCTTTGAATTTCTTCATCATCTGCATCCCAACCTTGCTGACCATAGTCTGGCCAGGGCTCTCCTGATAAAGAGAGAGAGACTTTAGTGAATTCAGAATATCGCCGAAGGGTGAGTGCTGAAAGATGTCCGCGGCTGTGAACTCCATGATCGGCGCCCAATCGGGTTCGATCGGTAGGGGCACGGAGGCTCGGAGTCTAGAGAGGAGTCCGACTCCTTGGAGTCACGGGCTTCGCAGAGAATAGGGCTGGTGTTCGGCTCGATCGCCATAGAGATTGCAGCCCCCGAGGCGGTGTCCAACCACCCATCCTCGATTGGCGCAGTTGGCTCCGAATTAAGGGTCAAAGCTGATGCGGGTGCGGCCTCCAGGGCATTGTTCGGCAGCAGAGCTAGATCATGCCCATCGTGACAGTGCGGCGCGCTTAGCTGCGGCTCGAATCTGTCGAAGATCAAGTCTCCGCGGAGGTCGGCCGTGTAGCTCAAACTTCCAAATCTGGCCTGATGGCCAGGGGTGTAGCTTTCGATCTGCTCCAGATGACCAAGCGAATTGGCCCGCAGTGCAAAGCCGCCAAATACGAAGATCTGTCCGGGGAGAAAGGTCTTACCCTGGATCGCATCGCTGTTGATGATCGGAGAAGCCATCGGGCCTAAAAGTGACAACACAGAGGAACTCTCAATGAAAGCACCAATGTCGGTGTCAAAACCGGTGGATCTCGGGTAGGGGGTCCCGAACTGTGCGTCTAGGCGGATGGTAACAGGAGACAAGGGACACGATGTTTTTACCCAGGTTCGGGCCCTCTCGATGGAGGTAAAACCCTACTCCTGCTTGATTAATATTGATGATATGGGTAGTACAAGAGTAGATCTACCATGAGATCAAGGAGGCTAAACCCTAGAAGCTAGCCTATGGTATGATTGTTGTTCGTCCTACGGACTAAAACCCTCCGGTTTATATAGACACCGGAGAGGGCTAGGGTTACACAGAGTCGGTTACAATGGTAGAAGATCTACATATCAGTATCGCCAAGCTTGCCTCCACGCCAAGGAAAGTCCCTTCCGGACACAGGACAAAGTCTTCAATCTTGTATCTTCATAGTCCAGGAGTCCGGCCGAAGGTATAGTCCGACAATCCAGACACCCCCTAATCCAGGACTCCCTCAGTTAGCAATAGAACCAGTATCAAATACCCAGGTGCTACCGCGAGCTCTGGTAAGGTACACATAAATAACATGTATATCACATATACCTTTGTTCACCTTGCCATCCTTCTTATCCGCCAAATACTTGGGGCAGTTCCGCTTCCAGTGACGAGTCTGCTCGCAGTAGAAGCACTCAATCTCAGGCTTAGGTCCAGACTTGGGTTTCTTCTCTTGAGCAGCAACTTGTTTGTTGTTCTTCTTCAAGTTCCCCTTCTTCTTCCCTTTGCCCTTTTTCTTGAAACTGGTGGTCTTATTGACCATCAACACTTGATGCTCCTTCTTGATTTCTACCTCCGCAACCTTTAGCATTGCGAAGAGCTCGGGAATCGTCTTATCCATCCCTTGCATGTTATAGTTCATCACGAAGCTCTTGTAGCTTGGTGGCAGTGATTGAAGAACTCTGTCAATGACACTATCAACAGGAAGATTAAATCCCAGTTGTGTCAAGTGATTATGATACCCAGACATTTTGAGTATATGTTCACTGACAGAAGTATTCTCCTCCATCTTGCAGGTATAGAACTTATCAGAGACTTCATATCTCTCAATCCGGACATTTGCTTGAAATATTAACTTCAACTCCTGGAACATCTCATATGCTCCATGACGTTCAAAACATCGTTGAAGTCCCGGTTCTAAGCCGTAAAGCATGGCACACTGAACTATCGAGTAGTCATCGGCTTTACTCTGCCAAACGTTCTTAACGTTGTCAGCAGCATCTGCAGCAGGCCTGGCACCCAACGGTGCTTCCAGGACGTAATTCTTCTGTGCAACATTGAGGATAATCCTCAAGTTACGGACCCAGTCTGTGTAATTTCTACCATCATCTTTCAACTTTGCTTTCTCAAGAAACGCATTAAAATTCAACGGAACAACAGCACGGGCCATCTATCTACAATTAACATAGACAAGCAAGATACTATCATGTACTAAGTTCATGATAAATTTAAGTTCAGTTAATCATATTACTTAAGAACTCCCACTTACATAGACATCCCTCTAATCCTCTAAGTGATCACGTGATCCATATCAACTAAACCATAACCGATCATCACGTGAAATGGAGTAGCTTTCAATGGTGAACATCACTATGTTGATCATATCTACTATATGATTCACGCTCGACCTTTCGGTCTTAGTGTTCCGAGGCCATATCTGCATATGATAGGCTCGTCAAGTTTAACCTGAGTATTCTGCGTGTGCAAAACTGGCTTGCACCCGTTGTAGATGGACGTAGAGCTTATCACACCCGATCATCACGTGGTGTCTAGGCACGACGAACTTTGGCAACGGTGCATACTCAGGGAGAACACTTTTATCTTGAAATTTAGTGAGAGATCTTATAATGCTATCGTCAATCAAAGCAAGATAAGATGCATAAAAGATAAACATCACATGCAATCAATATAAGTGATATGATATGGTCATCATCATCTCGTGCTTTGTGATCTCCATCTTCGAAGCACCGTCATGATCACCATCGTCACCGGCGCGACACCTTGATCTCCATTGTAGCATCGTTGTCGTCTCGCCAATCTTATGCTTCTACGACTATCGCTACCGCTTAGTGATAAAGTAAAGCATTACAGGGCGATTGCATTGCATACAATAAAGCGACAACCATATGGCTCCTGCGAGTTGCCGATAACTCGGTTACAAAACATGATCATCTCATACAATAAAATTTAGCATCATGTCTTGACTATATCACATCACAACATGCCCTGCAAAAACAAGTTAGACGTCCTCTACTTTGTTGTTGCAAGTTTTACGTGGCTGCTACTGGGTTTAGCAAGAACTGTTCTTACCTATGCATCAAAACCACAACGATAATTCGTCAAGTCGGTGCTGTTTTAACCTTCACAAGGACCGGGCGTAGCCACACTCGGCTAAACTAAAGTTAGAGAAACTGACACCCGCCAGCCACCTGTGTGCAAAGCACGTCGGTAGAACCAGTCTCGCGTAAGCGTACGCGTAATGTTGGTCCGGGCCGCTTCATCCAACAATACTGCCGAACCAAAGTATGACATGATGGTAAGCAGTATGACTTATATTGCCCATAACTCACTTGTGTTCTACTCGTACATATGACATCTGCGCATAAAACCTGGCTCGGATGCCAACGTTGGGGAACGTAGTAATTTCAAAAAAATCCTACGCACATGCAGGATCATGGTGATGCATAGCAACAAAAGGGAGAGTGTTGTCTATGTACCCTCGTAGACCGTTCGCGGAAGCGTTATATCAACGCGGTTGATGTAGTTGTACGTCTTCATGATCCGACCGATCCAAGTACCGAAAGCACGGCACCTCCAAGTTCTGCACACGTTTGGCTCGGTGACGTCCTCGCCTTCTCTATCCAGTAAGAGGGGCGAAGTAGTAGGTGAGTTCCGGCAGCACGACGGCGTGGTGACAGTGTTGGTGAAGAACAATCTCCGTAGGGCTTCGCCTAAGCACTACGAAAACTATGATGGAGGATAAACTAGAGGGGACGGGGTTGTCGGCACACGGCTTGGTGTTTCTTGATGTCTCTTTGGTGCTAGCCCTTCCCCTCTATTTATATGTTGAGCCCCGTGGTCGAAACTTGGAGTAAAAGCCTCCATAAAGTCGGTTTCACCCGAAAGGCAAGAGTCCATCTCGGACTCCAGGGCCAGACGCCAGGATTCCCGGCGTCTGGACCCATACGCCAGGGACCCTGGCGTCTGGCCCCTGGACTCTGCAAAACTTCCTTTTGCGCTTTCCAAAAACCTTGTGGGCTTTCCCCTTTGGCCCAAATAAAGTGTTATCATACCCAAACATTTCGGGAAACATCTGAAACCCTTCCGGAGTCCAAACACTATTATCCCATATATCAATCTTTATCTCCAGACCATTCCGGAGTTCCTCGTCATGTCCGTGATCTTATCCGGAACCCCGAACAACATTCAGTCACCAACATACATAACTCATAGTACTATATCGTCAATGAACGTTAAGCGTGCGGACCCTACGGGTTCGAGAACTATGTAGACATGACCGAGACACCTCTCTGGTCAATAACCAATAGCGGGACCTGGATGCCCATATTGGCTCCTACATATTCTACGAAGATCTTTATCGGTCAAACCGCATAACAACATACGTTGTTCCCTTTGTCATCGGTATGTTACTTGCCCGAGATTCGATCGCCGGTATCTCAATACCTAGTTCAACCTCATTACCAGCAACTCTCTTTACTCGTTCTGTAATACATCATCTCGCAACTAACTCATTAGTTGCAATGCTTGCAAGGCTTATAGTGATGTGCATTGCCGAGTGGGCCTAGAGATACCTCTCCGACAATCGGAGTGAAAAATCCTAATCTCGAAATACGCCAACCCAACAAGTACCTTCGGAGACACCTGTAGAGCACCTTTATAATCACCCAGTTACGTTGTGACGTTTGGTGGCAAACAAAGTGTTCCTCCGGTAAACGGGAGTTGCATAATCTCATAGTAACATGTATAAGTCATGAAGAAAGCAATAGCAACAAACTAAACGATCAAGCGCTAAGCTAGCAGAATGGGTCAAGTCAATCACATCATTCTCCTAATGATGTGATCCCGTTAATCAAATGCCAACTCATGTCTATGGTTAGGAAACTTAACCATCTTTGATCAACGAGCTAGTCAAGTAGAGGCATACTAGTGACACTCTATTTGTCTATGTATTCACACAAGTATTATGTTTCTGGTTAATACAATTCTAGCATGAATAATAAATAGTTATCATGATATAAGGAAATAAATAATAACTTTATTATTGCCTATAGGGCATATTTCCTTCACCCGCAAGTGATTCCGATGTGGGGGGCTGAAAGGAGAGGTGGCTCCATACCGGTAGAGGTGGGCCTAGGTTCCCGAAGGCCCCCGATTGTTACTTTGTGGCGGAGCGATAGGGCAGGTTGAGACCACCTAGGACAGAGGTGGGCCTGGCCCTGGTCATCGTCCGCGGTTACTTCAATTAACACACTTAATGAGATCTTGGTATTTGATCTGAGTCTGGCCACTGGCCTATACGCACTAACCAACTACGCGGGAACAGTTATGGGCACTCGACGTCGTGGTATCAGCCGAAGCCTTCTTGACGTCAGCGACTAAGCGGCGCGCGCCGGATTGGACTGGAACACCTGCTTTTGTATTAGGGAGGCTAGGTCTGTTTCCGGCCGCGTTCGCAACATGCAGGTGTGCAATGGGCGATGGGCCCAGACCCCTGCGCCATAGGATTTAGACCGGCGTGCTGACCTCTCTGTTGTGCCTAGGTAGGGTTGCGACGTGTTGATCTTTCGAGGCTGGGCACTACCCCCTGTTACATGTTAGCAGGATGGTTAGACCCGCTGGTCGTGGCCGTGGTGCCAACGATCCACCACCGCCCGAATTCTTTGCTGGAATGATGCTACAATTTGAGCTGAACCGCCAGTTCATGGAAGGAATGATGGCTCAGTTTCCTCGTCCGAACATGAATCAACAACCAACCCCAGGAACTCTGCAGGACTTCATGCATCTCAACCCAACTATTTACCGCGGCTCAACTCAACCCCTTGATGCTGATGACTGGCTCCGCGACATCACGTATGAAATGGAGTCTGCTAGTGTGGCCCCTGCTAGCTATGTCACCTTTGCATCTTTCTTTCTGAAGGGTCCCACTGCTCAATGGTGGGATAGCCGCAGGCGTACCCTGCCTACTGGAACGGTCATCACTTGGCCGGATTTCCAAGCTGCTTTCCGTGCCCGCTTCATTCCTCAAGGAATCATGGACAAGAAGAAGCGCGAGTTCCGCTACCTCACCCAAGACAACAATGTTGTAGATGCTTATCAGCGGGAATTTCTGGACTTGTCTCGTTATGCTGAAGAAGACATTGCAACTGATGCTCGTAGGCAACAAAAGTTCCGTGATGGACTTCACCCTGATATTAAGCTAGCATTACTCGCTCATGACTTTGCCGACTTCGCCACCTTGGTGAACAAGGCTATTCAGGTTGAGACTGGTCTTCAGGAACACCAGGGATCCCTTAGGCGCAGCCGTGGCGCTGGCTCATCTTCGGACCCGTCAGCGTAGAAGCATCAGATATGGATTCCCCACAACATGTATCGTCCAGCTGCACCTACACCAAGACAGTCCTATGCTGCTCCGCATTTGCCTCCTCCGCCAATGAGGCAGCCTCTTCGGACTGCACCACCCCACGCGCCTGCTACCAATCCCAATGATGGTCTGTGCTTCAGATTTGGCTGTCCAGGTCACCTTGCCAAAGAGTGCAATCAGAAAAGGAACCAGCTGGCTTTGCCCTCAACTGGCCGTAACAATCAGCCCAATAACAACAATGCCAGACCTTATGGTCATGGTCAGGCTAATCATGTTGATCTGAATGAAGCTCAAGACCTGCCCGCCACTGTGATGGGTACTCTTCTCGTAAATTCAATACTGACTTTTGTTTTATTCGATTCAGGAGCATCACATTCATTCATGTCAGAAAATTTTTCTTACGCACACGACATCCGATGCGAGCCCATGAACACTCCGATAGTGGTACACACCCCTGCGGGCCGATGTCAAACTACCATGATTGGTCGCGACGTTCCCGTTGAGATTGAAGGGTTGGAATTTCTTGTTTCCCCCATTATTCTGGAGTCTTCCAATATTGACCTCATTCTCGGAATGGAATGGTTGAAAGCGCATACTGCTTCTATCGTTTGCGCCACCAAGGTCGTTCACCTCCTACATCCTTCCGATGAGATAGTAAGCTACCATGCTCAACTTGTTCAAAACGCTGAAGCATGACTTTATGTCTTGAATGCGTTGAACATAGCACCTCTTGAGGGAATTGAAAAGATTCCATTTGTTCGCGACTTCCTAGATGTCTTTCCAAAAGAACTTCCAGGAATACCCCCTGCCCGGGCTGTTGAGTTTGTCATCGATTTGAAACCAGGCACCGTTCCTATCGCCAAACGACCCTACAAGATGCCACCTCATGAGCTCCTTGAACTTAAGGAGGAAATCGACAAATCTCTTCACAATGGTTTCATTCGTCCAGGTTCCTCTGCTTGGGGAGCACCTTCTCTCTTTGTAAAGAAGAAGGATGGAACGAACCGTTTGGTCCAAGACTATCGTCCTATCAACCAAGCTACAATTCAGAACAAATATCCGCTTCCTCGGATCAATGATCTGTATGATCAACTTACTGGTTCATCAACATTATCTAAACTCGACTTGAGGTTGGGTTACCACCAGATCCGTGTCCGTGAAGAGGATATTCCAAAAACTGCATTCGTCACTCGTTATGGTTCTTACGAGTACACCGTCATGTCTTTCGGCTTGACCAATGCTCCAGCCACATTCTCTCGTCCGATGAACTACATATTCATGGATTACCTCGACAAGTTCGTCGTAGTCTATCTAGATGATATCCTAGTATATTCAAAGAACAAAGAAGAACATGCTGAACATCTTCGACTTGTTCTAGAGAAGCTTCGAGAACATCAACTTTATGCCAAGTATTCCAAGTGCGAATTCTGGTTACCCGAAGTCACCTACCTTGGTCATGTCATCTCCAAGGACAATATTGCCGTCAACCCAGAGCGAGTGCAGGCTATTCTTGACTGTAACCCTCCAAAGACTGTCAAGCAAGTCAGAAGCTTTCTCGGTCTAGCCAGCTATTGTCGCCGCTTTGTCGAGAACTTCTCCAAGATTGCCAAGCCACTGACAAATCTGCTCCACAAAGGCGTTAAGTTCGATTGGATAGACAAATGTCAAGAAACTTTACAGGCACTCAAAGACAAGCTAACATCTGCCCCAGTGCTTGCTCCCCCTGATTCTCGCAAGGACTTTGTCATCTATTGCGACGCTTCACGACAAGGGTTAGGTTGCGTCCTAATGAAAGAGCGCAAGGTGATTGCTTATGCCTCCCGTCAAGTGCGTCCTCACAAAGAGTACTACCCAGTTCATGACCTCGAGCTTGCTGCGGTTATCTTTGCACTGAAGCTATGGCGATAGTACCTTCTCGGTAATCGTTGCGAGATCTTCACTGATCATCAGAGTCTAAAATATTTGTTTACTCAGCCAGATCTGAACCTCTGTCAGCAGCGATGGATGGAAGCTATTGCTGACTACAACTGCAGTATATCTTATACACCTAGCAAGGCTAATGTAATGGCCGATGCCCTGAGCCATAATGTCAGGACCCCGACTCGATGTCACATCGATCTAGCCGGTAACACCTCATATCACTTTGCGGCCTCATGCACGGTATCCCCACGGGTGTCGCCTTACCTTTGCCCGGGACCGTTTGCGCCTTTTGGCTCACGTATATGATAGTGTCGCTAGCATCCATATGATAAGGAGCCCGGGCTGACATGACTAGTCGTAAACCCAAAGCGGCACAGACTTACAGGGACAGGCATCCATGACCCAGCTTCGAACGTGTCGGTCATCAGCAAGTGGGTCCAGGCTGTAGCACTGGGCTAACAGGACTCCGGTAAACCGGGCTGTAGCGGGCTAGCAGGACTCCGGTACTCAATGCATGACATTTCCCCGAAGGGACAGACACCGAAACGAAGAAGGACACATGCCGGCCAGCCTAAGTGTTCCAGAGCAGTAGCAAGCTACCATGGCTCAGCGGTAACACTAGGAGACATTTCCCGGTAAGAGAGGCTACTAAAGATAAACAACTAGATAGTCAGAACCCACACATACCAAGCATTTCAATCATACACACAATATGCTCGATATGTGCAAATACAACCAGGCATCACAACATGACTCTATGACACAAGTACTTTATTTAAGGCTCAGGGAGCCATACATAACATACACAAAGGTACGGGTCACACGACCCAGCATTCAAGTCATACAGTCATACAAACCAGCAGCGGAAGTAATTTGTCTGAGTACAGACAACTAGAAAAATAAAAGAGGCTTGGAAAGCCTAGCTATACTACGTGGTCCTTCACAAGCTCAGGATCACCACCTGGGCCTTAGCCTACTCATTGATGTCAACGTCTACGTAGAACCCATCAGAAGGGGTTGCAGCGTCTTTTGTAAAAATGTAAATTATAGCAACATGAGTACAAAGGTACTCAGCAAGACTTACATCAGATCCTACATACATGCATATTATCAAGAATGGGTGGTGGAGTTGTTGCAGCAAGCCAGCTTTGACTCTTGGCTAGGCTAACCTACGAGACTCCAACTTGAAATGGTTTTGCGTACACGAGTCCACTACTCACCAATTCAATACACTACCGAGGATCCACCTCCGTCTTCCTACGGAAGAGCCATCCTCGGCACTCACACTTATCTTGAGGCTTTTAGTAGTTTCCATTTACTTGTCTATGAACTGTATAGGCAACCAAGTAGTCCTTTACCGTGGACGCGGCTATTCTAATAGTTCATGATAACCCTGCAGGGGTGTACTTCTTCATACACGCTCTCACCACTTACCGTCGTTTACACGACATGTACTCGGCAACCTTCAAGCGGAAGCCCAACGTGGGTGTCGGCCACGACCTACCTAATCACCTAAGTCTCCAGTCCAGGTTTATCGCCTATCCAGGTTCCATCCGTAGGGAGTCCGGCCGAGGTTTCCCATACGGCCCCGAACGATGTGAACAGGGTTCCCGAGATACCTAACGGGTATTCGGTACACCCGGCCACGTACCTACCGCATCACAGCCCACCCCTACGGTCAGCGCTGTCCACGGCCTCCAGTAGGCTACAAACACCAGAAACTACTTGCAACTCCTGGACGGAGAACTAGGGTGAATAAGAAGCCGAGAGGGTCCATTGGTTTCGGGCCCAATGCATGGTAGTAGCTGATTCTTAGATCACACATACAAATCTCAGTGCTTAAGGTCGGCTTCAATGAAACAACCCACCATGTACTCCTACATGGCCTCTCATCGATACCTTTACCAAATCGTGTTCACCACACCACTCTCATTACCGACATAATCATTTCACTCTAGCCCATCACCCAGATGAACCAGACCTGACACGACTCTAAGCATAGCAGGCATAGCAAGGTAGGAACAACACATACATATGGCTCAATCAACTCCTACACATGCTAGTGGGTTTCATCTAGTTACTGTGGCAATGACAGGTCATGCAGAGGAAGTGGGTTCAACTACCGTAGCACACAGCAGTTTGAAACGCGTTGTCTTAATGCAGTAAAAGAGAGCAGGAGCGAGAACATGGGATTGTATCGATATGATCAAATGGTTGGTTGCTTCCCTGATGGTTCGATGCACTGATACGGTTCTTCGTTAGGGTAATCACGGTACTCCTCGGAGGCAGAACCTGCCGCAAGAACACCGATACACAACCATCACCAAACAATGTGCAACAATATGATGCATGCATGAAACATAGCAATATGAGTGTGTTGGGCTAATGCAACTAAGACCAGAAGGGTTTGTACCAATTTGAATCAAAGATTCAAATTTCAAACTCAAATATGGTCCTTTAAAGTGTTTTTCCTTGTTCTGCATTAAACATCAAGTTAACTTGTTTAGTAATGCATGAAAATAGTACAGATGGATAGATTGGATTTTTCTGATCATTTTTCATATATAATTTGTCTGATTTGGAGTTACAGAATAAAAGTTATGAATTTTTAAAGTTTAAACTATATTCTGGAATTTCCTATATTAGATTAATTCCAGAAAATCAATTATTGCGTCGGCCTGACGTCAGTGTGATGTCAGCAGGTCAACGGGACATGTCCAGGTCAAACCTGACAGTGGGTCCCGCGTGTCAGGGTGATTAATTTAATTAAAGTTTAAATAAAACTAAACCTGTTTAATTAACAGGGCTGGGCCCCACCTGTCATTGACTCAGGGGAGTCAACCAGGGCCCACCCGTGGTCAAACCCGGGTCGGCTGCACCGGCGTTTAGCCGCCGGCGAGCCCGACGCGGCGGCGGAAGTGGTTTTGGTTGTTTCGGCCACCAAATGGGTCACGGAGACCACCGGAGTGGAGCTGAGGACGAGCCGCAGCTCTTGGTGGAGTCCGTTGGGGTCGGGGTGGCCGGAGTTGGCACCGGCGACGACTTTGGCGGCCACCGGGGTTCGGCCTAAGACGAACTTGACACTAGAGGGGTCGGTGAGGCTCGGGGAGTAGCTAACTAGGTGCTACGGGACACGGTGAGTATGATGGACACCGTGGAGTGGTTGGAGGGTGGCCGGGAGCACGTCGGCGACGAGCTCCACGGCGGTGGGTGCGGTTGAGCTCCGGGAGGTCGCTACACGGCTCGGGAGCAAGAAAAGGAGGAGGGGAAGATGGCTAAGCTCACAGTGAGTGCGACGAAGCCCTTGGTGCGGCCGGAGATGGACCGGAGCGACGACGGCGTTGAAGGGGATCTCCGGCGACGGCGGTTCGGGCGAGGTCGTTGCGGTGGACTCGGGTGTTGCGAGCGCTCGGGGCTCGGCTTGCTCGATGGAGTGGACAGCGGCGGAGCTCCTGGACACGATGAGAGGACGCACGGGCGGCGGGAAGCACGGCTACGACGAAGGCACGACGATGGTGGCGTCGGTCATGGCGGGGGAGCGCGAGGGGGAGGAGCTGGAGAGAGGAGGGGGTGTCTGGGGGGTTCGGGGGAGCGAGGGAGGCTGATCCACGACGTCACCGGGCGCGGGGAGCGGCGAGGCGGCGAGCAGGTGCGTGGCGCGCGCTGTGGTCGCCGTCGGGCACCTGCCTGCCTGCCTGGCCGGCAAGCAGCTCGCTGGAGCGGCGCTGGGCTGGGCCGGCAGGTGGGCCGGGAGCAGGCGTCAGGTAAGTTTTTCCATTTTCTTTCTGTTTTCTGTTTTTTTAATACTTCTGCAACTTTGTTGAATTAAATAAAATACTTAGGCAACTCCTAAAATCACCAAACTACTCCTGGTCCATAGTTGGATTATTTCCAACATGAAACATTTTAGTTTGGAGATATTTGAGCATTTAAATATTTTATATAATTTTAAATGCCCAAATTCAAATATTTATGATTTAATTCAAAAACCCTAAGATGTCCTAGGAAAATGTGCATCACTTTTGGCAGAGGTTCTAAACCAAGACAAAAATGATGGGCATTTTAGAAGGGCATTTCAGGTTCATTGAAAAAGTTTTTAGTAAACCCTAATTGGTTTCAGAGGGGACTGGGGGTTCTGTCATCCCCATTTCAGGTTTCTGATGAAAGAGTAAACATGATGCAACACTCTAATGCATGGCTAACTAGGGTGTGACACGTAACTCTTATTGCAATGATCACATGGTCTACAAAGCTCAACCCCTCCTTTATGAAGAGCTATGCAAGCTGAACTTTCAACTAGTTCCACAAGGTTCTTTGAATAACCTTGTCCTAGAACCAACTCTGCTGAAAGCAATTAAGTCTGCTCAAGCCAAAGATGCTCACATGGATTTGATGAAAAGGGATCTTGCCTTAGAGAAATCCAGAGGTTTCTCACTTGGTGAAGATGGAACCTTATACTTCAGAGATCTCATTGTCGTACCCCGGTTCGAGCTTATGACAGAGAAGGTGATGAAAGAAGCGCATGATACCCCTCTCTCTATTCATCCAGGAAGTACCAAGATGTATCTAGTCATCTGTCAGAAGTACTGGTGGTCTAATATGAAGCAAGAAATTGCTCGATATATTGAAGAATGTGACGTTTGTTGTCGCGTCAAAGCAGGACATCAGAAACCGGCTGGACTTCTACAACCGCTTCCGATTCCTGAATGGAAGTGGGATAAGATTCAGATGGACTTTGTCACTGGCCTTCCCAAGTCTTAGAAAGGTAACGATGCTATCTTTGCCGTCATCGACCAATTCTCGAAGGTCGCTCACTTTCTGCCAGTCAAGGAGACTGTCACTGCTAGTCAATTAGCAAACTTGTATATCTCCCGAATTGTGTCACTCCACGGCATCCCGAAGGAGATCAATTCAGACTGTGGCAGTATATTCACTTCAAAGTTCTGGGATAGTTTCCAAGAGGCAATGGGAACTCATATTACCTGGAGCACTTCTTATCATCCCCAATCCCAAGGCCAAGTCGAGCGAGTCAATCAAATTCTTGAAGACATGCTTCGGGCTTGTGTTATTTCTTTCGGCAAGAAGTGGGAAGAATATCTCCCTTATGCGGAGTTCTCTTATAACAACAGTTATCAAGCCAGCTTGAAGATGGCACCCTTCGAAGTGCTTTATGGACGTAAGTGCCGAACCCCTCTGAATTGGTCAGAAACTGGGGAACGGATGCTCATTGGTCCAGACATTATTCAACAAGTTGAAGAGCAGGTTCGCATTGTCCGGGATAATCTCAAAGCGGCCTAGTCCCGTCAGAAGAGCAACTATGACCGGAAACACTGGGGTTCAACTTATCAACCTAGTGAACAAGCTTATCTGCGTGTCACTCCATTGAGGGGCACTCATCGGTTCGGAGTCAAGGGCAAGCTAGCTCCGCGCTACATTGGTCCCTTCCGCATCCTCGCCCGTCGTGGACTGGTGGCTTATCAATTGGAGTTGCCACCTCAGTTCTCTCACGTCCATGATGTCTTCCACATGTCGCAACTTCATCGATGCTTCAAGGATCCGGAACGTGAAGTGGATCCAGAATTGATTGAAGTTTAAGATGATCTCACATACAAGGAGCATCCGATCTGCATTCTTGAAGAAGCTGAACATCGAACACGCCAGAAGGTTACCAAGTTCCTCAAGGTGCAATGGTCAAATCATTCTAAAGATGAAACCACTTGGGAACGCGAGGATAACCTCCGTGCTGAATACCCCGACCTATTCCCTTCTACCTCTTAATTCTCGGGATGAGAATTTCTTTTAGAGGAGGAGAGTTGTAAAACCCCGGTGTAATGATGCTACAGTAACCCCTGGGGTTAAGTTAATCATTTTGCTAAACAAGTGTTTGATCATCATTGTCTCCTCTCTCTTTCAAATTCCAGTTGAATTCATTTTCAAATTATGAGTGAAATTCAAAATGCTCAAACATGAAAACTAAAATGTTCATCATGTGCCAAATATTCCGCAACTAATATTGGTGGTGAACCAACATTTTTGCAAAGGGTTTAAGTGGCCTAAACTACTTAAAACAGTGCCCTAAGCAATAAATTAAATGCCCTTTTTAATTTATAAAATTGGCAACTATTCCAAAAGCATCCCAACCTTTTGTGGCAGTGCACAATAATTCTAGGATTTTGTTTTGGCCAGTGGCATAATTTTGCAACGTCATTTTTTGGCTAAAAGGAAAATGCAGAAGCTGCTGAAAATAAAAAAGGGAAAAAGAAAAAGAAAAAAGAAAGAAGAGGGGAGAGAGAGAAAGCCCCTGGCCCCCCTTGGGCTTCGGCCCATCCCAACAGGCCGGCCCACTCCCCCTCCCCTGTCGCTCTCCCCTCCCCCTGTTCAACCGACCGAGGGCGCGCGCCCGCGCGTCGCCGCCGAACCACCTCGCCGTCGACGAGGGGGATAAAGATTCCCTCGACGCCTCGGACACCTCTCCCACTCACCTCCCCACTTGCCCCGCTCTGCCTCTCCCTCTCCCCGCCAAATTCTCCCTCACGCGCTCGCCGCTCTCCCCTCTCCTTGCCCGAGCACGTCGCCGTCGCCCTCCGTCGATCTCGCGGTCCCCAGCGCCCCCTCGATCATGCTGGAGGCTGGGAGGAGCGCCGTCCTTCGCTCCATTATCCTCGACCATCAGCGAGAGCTGGGAGGCCCTGTAGGGGCCGCTCTCCTCCACCCCCTTCCGCCTCTGTCGCCGGCAATCTTCGTCGTCTCCGGCGAACCCTACGCTCCTAAACTATCGACGGCTCGTCATAGCCGCCCGGTGAGCCTCCCCCTCTCCGTTCCTCTCCTCGCGTCGCATGCTCCGTCCTAGCTAGCTTGTCGCCTCATCGTGCTCTGTCCGCCATCGGACCTCGCCGTTCGGCCACTTTCGTCCACCTCCACGGCCTCACGCCAGCTCCACTCGACGCAGCGCTCCCCTCTGTCTCGAACGCGACTGAAAGCGTGCGCTAGTTCACACCATAGTCGCGCGCCCGGTTTGCCCGAGCGCCACCGCCGCCACGGCCGACGTCGGCGGCCCTGTCGGCCACCTCCAATCGTTCCGACGCCGTAGATCAACGCGGGGTGGAGTGGACGTTCGAACGCGCCCAAAGCCACGCGTTTTGGCCCTCTGTAGAGCAAATCTGATGCTCTCCGGCGTTCGGCCGCCGCGGGAAGCTCACCGAAGCCTGTTCCGGCGCCAGCGTCCGACGTGGCGCCGGCTCGGGCTCACCCACAGACACCGACAAGTGGGCCCCCGGCTTTGTTTCACCACGTTGACCACGGTCAACGCGGGGTACTATTCCCCCTAACACTGACATGTCGGCCCATTCGTTTAACTAATTTAACTAAAAGGTTTTTAATTAAAACTTAATTAGATTAGCTAAATACCCACTAACAGGCCGGGCCCACTAGTTAATTAACTCTGTTTAACCCACTGTCAATGATAGGTGGGTCCCGCAGGTTAGGTTTGACCCGGGCTAGGCGGTTTGACTTGCTGACGTAGTAGTGACGTCATCCTGACGTCATAATTCCATTTCTGTTAATTTTAATAATTTAAGAAAATGCTTTAATCTTTGAAAAATCATATAAAATAAACCGTAACTTGGATGAAAATGTTTTCTACATGAAAGTTGCTCAGAAAAATCCATCGAATCCGAATATGCGGTCAGTTCATCTGTCACATGCCCCTAGCATGCTGAACATGGAACTTTCCTGCTGTTTTCCTCTATCCGGAATCCAACTAACGTTGGGAATTCATCCTCAGATGTTTATCCCCTCCGTCTGCAACGTGTAGTACTACGTTAGGGCAACCCTAGCTCTGCCTATCGTCATGTTATGCCTTGTGATGCATTGCTTGCTCTGTATTTACTATTTCTTCCCCTCTTCTCTTCGGTAGACCCCGAGACCGATGCCTCCCATGTGATCGACTACGTCGACGACGACCCCCTCCTTGCCAGAGCAACCAGACAAGCAAACCCTCCTTGAGCATTCCGATATCGCCCATTTCTTTCCCTCTCATGCTTGCATTAGAACTGCTACTGCTTTGTGTATGATCCTACTCTGATGCATAGCCTGTTGTTGTTACCTGCTTTCATACCTTACCTGCTTATCCTAAATTGCTTAGTATAGGTTGGTTAGTGATTCATCAGTGACCCCCACCTTATCCCAGTTGCCCCGCTTTATGTTCGATGACTCGATCACGTGATCGATGTCCAGGCCCCGACACCGCACATCACCCACCCTAGTTGTACGACTCTGCAGAGTTACTATCGAGTGCCGAGGGTGAAACCTCTTACATCACTCCTGATGAGATCTCTGTAGTGTAGCTATACGGTCGAGGTCATCGAGGGTGATTTCCTCCTTAACCACTTCTGTTATGGCTCTGTCGTGCAACTCATCAAATGTGAACCTTGAGGGTGGATCCTCTTATGTTCACCATGATGATAACATCGAGTGGAATTCACCGGGGGTGATTCCTCGGCTTTTCCCCTTGGTGTTAGACACACAGTTACTATGGTTACTATGACTTTGCACTGAGCCATGTTACTAAGATGGGTCGGCCCTGAGGGGTACCCGCGCGAGCTTAATAGCGAGTGATGTGGAGTCAGGTTGACCTGGAAGGTGCCCGCGAGATACTTACGAGGCGTGGTCAGGCATTCTTAGCCCTTGCCGCAAGTACTTGAGATGGTGCGACGGGGTCACATCGATCGTGAGTCTCTGCTCGTTACCGCGTGCTCCTAATCCACTACGGTTTGGATATTTGATCCGAGGGGCCTCTGGCCTAATAGCACTAACCATCACGTGTGCATAGTATGGGCGTTCTGCATCGTATACATCAGCCGAAGCTTAATAGACGTCAGCGACTGAGCGGCGCGCGCCGGGTTGGACTGGTAAGCACCTGCCTTTTTGAAGGAGGTAGCTAGGTATGCTCACCGGCCACGTACGCAATGTGCAGGAGTTCCCGGGGAGATGGCCCATGACCCCTGAGGCATAGGTTTAGTCCGACGTGCTGGCCTCTCTATTAAGCCTAGGTCGGGTTGCGGCATATTGTTTGGCCGAGGTCGGGCATGAGCCAGGAAAGTGTGTCCGACCGGAGTTAATCGAGCGTGGTGGGTAAGTTGGTGCACCCCTGCAGGGAAGAAAACATTAATTGATAGCCTGTCCTACGGTAACGGACACTTGGAGTTGTATCCCGATCGATACAACTAGAACTGGATACTTGTGATGAGAATTGGATTGTGATGAGAAATGGATAGTATGGCTCTGGGATTACTTTCTCGCAGGGAGTCGAGAAAGGATCTCTGGCCGAGGTTGATAACACTAACTACTTTACATTATGTTGATCTGTACTCTTCTATATGCTGCAAGATGCTTGAAGATGCTAGTCTTCGATAGGCTAGGCTTTCCCCTTCTCTTCTGGCATTATGCAGTTTAGTCCATAGATACAACCCATTCCTTTGATATAGATGCATACTTAGTTTAGATCTGATGTAAGTCTTGCGAGTACTTTGGATGAGTACTCATGGTTGCTTTGCTACTTCTTTTCCCCCATACCCGATTGTTGCGACCAGATGATGGATCCCAGGAGCCAGACGACGCCATTGATGACTACTACTACCCGGAGGATGCCTACTACTACGTGAAGACCGCAGATGACTAGGAGTAGTTAGGAGGCTCCCAGGCAGGAGGCCTTGCCTTTTCGATCAATGTTGCTTTTGTGCTAGCCTTCTTAAGGCAAAACTTGTCTAACTTATGTCTGTACTCAGATATTGTTGCTTCCGCTGACTCTTGTGTATTCGAGCTTATGTATTCGAGCCCTTGAGGCCCCTGGCTTGTAATATAAAGCTTGTATTATTTTAATTTGTGTCTAGAGTTGTGTTGTGATATCTTCTCGTGAGTCCTTGATCTTGATCGTACACATTTGCGTGTATGATTAGTGTACGATTGAATCGGGGGCGTCACAATGCTCAACTCCGTATATTATTTCCCAATGATATGTGGTTATCCTATGATGTTTGAGTAGATCTGTTTTGTCACGTGGGTTAATCGTGATCTTGGTTGGTATGACTGTATATTTTATTTATGGTGCTATCCTACGGTGCCCTCCGTCTCGCGCAAACGTGGGGGATCCTCGTTGTAGGGTGTTGCAATATGTCTATGGTTCGCTTATGGTGGGTTGCGAGAGTGACAGAAGCTTAAACCCGAGTAAGTGGGTTATGGCGTATGGGAGTAAAGAGGACTTGATGCTTAATGCTATGGTTGGGTTTCACAACCTTAATGATCTTTAGTAGTTGCGAATGCTTGCTAGGGGTCCAATCATAAGTGCATATGATCCAAGTAGATAAAGTATGTTAGCTCATGCCTCTCCCTCATATAAAATTGCAAGAATGATTACCGGTACTTGTTACCGATTGCCTAGGGACAAATGACTTTCTTGTTGACAAAATCTATCCACTTTTATTACCTTGCAATTTATTCCTAGTTTTATTCTCGCAAACTACTCGTAGTTTTATTCTTGCAAAATAGTTTCATACTTGTTCTAGGTAAAGCAAACATCAAGTGTGCGTAGAGTTGTATCGGTGGTCAATAGAACTTGAGGGAATATTTGTTCTACCTTAGCTCCTCGTTGGGTTCGACACTCTTATTTATTGAAGAAGGCTACAAACGATTCCCTATACTTGTGTGTTATCATTACCTTCCTTGATGATAGAAAAAACAACTTCTTTGGAAGAAACCGTGAACTTGTACGACCAGTTTTACAAATGGCGAACTTTGAACAGAGAAGCTTGACCGCCAAAGCATCAGAGAAGGATCATACTCACAGAGTCCTCATTGAGGCGGATCTTGGATCTAGTGAACTCGACCACAAGATGGAATTCCTCCATATCTCTCCCATCTTCAAAGTTGATTGGGACACCCCACTTCTTCCAGATCTCTGCTTCGAAAGTGTGTCCCTTCGCAAATGAGAGTGTGGCCAGAGACAATTTGATACGAAGGAAGATCACCGGGAAGTAATGATGTTGTGGTGGCCGCCGCGGCCGGAGTGGCCGGTGGCGTAGTGCGGGGGCTAGCTTGGGAAGGTGTTCTGAGGATGGTGGTTGGCGTGGTTGGAGCATACTTGCATGTTGAGATAAAGAAATTAATGGGACCACTCTCTTAGGTATATATGATACGTACTATTCTTAATTTACAAGCAGTATGAGTCTCTCCTGCATCCCTATAAAGTAAGGTTAGTAGTTCTTGATTTTTGCTTATTCTTATCCTTTTATTTTGATTTGCGATATGTATTTTTGGCATAGTGGGTAATTTTGGGGGACCCGTGGAGATTAAATTCTTATATTTATGGTTCATTTGTTTGTATGGACATATCCAAGGTATTTTGTTCATGATCCTGGTTTATTGTTTTTCTGGATCATTAGTTTGTGTTCTTGATAGGAAATTTGTGTTAAAAGATTCAAATTGTGTACATGTGGTAGGAAAAAATAGCTAAGAAGTTCACAGTTAGAAATCTTGTTTGGATGGTTCAGATGTGTTCCGTAATCTTGTTCATTCAGTTTCTCAGTATTGATCTATTTTGACACGATAGACAATCCACACGGTGAGTGCATCTTCAAACATTGTATCGACCAATTCAAACTATTATGGATGTCTAGTGCTAACATCGCATGGACCGGCATGGCTGTGAGTGTGGTTTTATCGCAAGTGTGGCCTTGTGGCAGTTTGCTGTCGAGTGGGGACCGATAGTTCGGTTTAGATTTGGCGATCTCATGCACCAGTCTCATGCAATATCTTCGCTGGACATCAAACAGATTTGCCAGGCATGGGATGCCACACCCGATAGCTTGCCCTTTTATGTGACGAGGCCCGTCAAACAATTCAATCCATACTCATGGGATGTGTGCTCGCGAGAAAAGTTTGGGTTGAAAGATTTCGACCGTGGGGAAGACCCCGATGGATGTGTAACCAAGACTCTGAGCTTTTGCAGTGGTGGACTGTTGGGGAACGTAGTAATTTCAAAAATATTCCTAAGCACACGCAAGATCATGGTGATGCACAACAACGAGAGGGGAGAGTGTTGTCCACGTACCCTCGTAGACCGAAAGCGGAAGCGTTAGCACAACGCGGTTGATGTAGTCGTACGTCTTCACGATCCGACCGATCAAGTACCGAACGTACGGCAACTCCGAGTTCAGCACACGTTCAGCCCGATGACGTCCCTCGAACTCCGATCCAGCCGAGTGTTGAGGGAGAGTTTCGTCAGCACGACGGCGTGGTGACGATGTTGATGTTCTACCGACGCAGGGCTTCGCCTAAGCAATGTTATAGCAATATCGAGGTGGGCTATGGTGGAGGGGGGCACCGCACATGGCTAAATGATCAAACGATCAATTGTTGTGTCTATGGGGTGCCCCCTGCCCCTGTATATAAAGGAGCAAGGGGGGTGCAGCCGGCCAGGGAGGAGGCGCGCCAGGAGGAGTCCTACTCCCACCAGGAGTAGGACTCCCCCCTTTCCTAGTTGGATTAAGACTTGGGAGGGGAAAAGAGTGGAGGAGAAGAAGGAAGGGGGGGGGCGCCGCCCCCCTCTCCACGTCCTATTCGGACTGGGGGAAGGGGCGCGCGGCCCAGCCCTAGCCGCCTCTCCTCTCTTCCACCTAGGCCCGGTAAGGCCCATTAAGTCCTCGGGGGTTTTCGGTAACCTCCCGGTACTCCGGTAAAATCCCGATTTCACCCGGAACACTTCCGATATCCAAACATAGGCTTCCAATATATCAATCTTCATGTCTCGACCATTTCGAGACTCCTCATCATGTCCGAGATCACATCCGGGACTCCGAACAACCTTCGGTACATCAAATCATATAAACTCATAATATAACCGTCATCGAAACTTTAAGCATGCGGACCCTACGGGTTCGAGAACTATGTAGACATGACCGAGACACGTCTCCGGTCAATAACCAATAGCAGAACAAGGATGTTCATATTGGCTCCCACATATTCTACGAAGATCTTTATCGGTCAGACCGCATAACAACATACGTTGTTCCCTTTGTCATCGGTATGTTACTTGCCCAAGATTCGATCGTCGGTATCTCAATACCTAGTTCAATCTTGTTACCGGCAAGTCTCTTTACTTGTTCCGTAATACATCATCCCGCAACTAACTCATTAGTTGCAATTCTTGCAAGGCTTAAGTGATGTGCATTACCGAGAGGGCCCAGAGATACCTCTCCGACAATCGGAGTGACAAATCCTAATCTCGAAATACGCCAACCCAACAAGTACCTTTGGAGACACCTGTGGAGCACCTTTATAATCACCCAGTTAAGTTGTGACATTTGGTAGCACACAAAGTGTTCCTCCAGTAAATGGGAGTTGCATAATCTCATAGTTATAGGAACATGTATAAGTCATGAAGAAAGCAATAGCAACAAACTAAACGATCAAGTGCTAAGCTAACGGAATGGGTCAAGTCAATCACATCATTCTCCTAATGATGTGATCCTGTTAATCAAATGACAACTCATGTCTATGGTTAGGAAACATAACCATCTTTGATCAACGAGCTAGTCAAGTAGAGGCATACTAGTGACACTCTGTTTGTCTATGTATTCACACATGTATTATGTTTCCGGTTAATACAATTCTAGCATGAATAATAAACATTTATCATGATATAAGGAAATAAATAATAACTTTATTATTGCCTCTAGGGCATATTTCCTTCAGTCTCCCACTTGCACTAGAGTCAATAATCTAGTTCACATCGCCATGTGATTTAATACCAATAGTTCACATCACCATGTGATTAACACCCATAGTTCACATCGACATGTGACCAACACCCAAAGGGTTTACTAGAGTCAATAATCTAGTTCACATCGCTATGTGATTAACACCCAAAGAGTACTAAGGTGTGATCATGTTTTGCTTGTGAGAGAAGTTTAGTCAACGGGTCTGCCACATTCAGATCCGTAAGTATTTTGCAAATTTCTATGTCAACAATGCTCTGCACGGAGCTACTCTAGCTAATTGCTCCCACTTTCAATATGTATCCAGATTGAGATTTAGAGTCATCTGGATCAGTGTCAAAATTTGCATCGACGTAACCCTTTACGACGAACCTTTTTGTCACCTCCATAATCGAGAAACATATCCTTATTCCACTAAGGATAATTTTGACCGCTGTCCAGTGATCTACTCCTAGATCACTATTGTACTCCCTTGCCAAAATCAGTGTAGGGTATACAATAGATCTGGTACACAGCATGGCATATTTTATAGAACCTATGGCCAAGGCATAGGGAATGACTTTCATTCTCTTTCTATCTTCTGCCGTGGTCGGGCTTTGAGTCTTACTCAGTTTCACACCTTGTAACACAGGCAAGAACTCTTTCTTTGACTGTTCCATTTTGAAACTACTTCAAAATCTTGTCAAGGTATGTACTCATTGAAAAACTTATCAAGCGTCTTGATCTATCTCTATAGATCTTGATGCTCAATATGTAAGCAGCTTCACCGAGGTCTTTCTTTGAAAAACTCCTTTCAAACACTCCTTTATGCTTTGCAGAATAATTCTACATTATCTCCGATCAACAATATGTCATTCACATATACTTATCAGAAATGTTGTAGTGCTCCCACTCACTTTCTTGTAAATACAGGCTTCACCGCAAGTCTGTATAAAACTATATGCTTTGATCAACTTATCAAAGCGTATATTCCAACTCCGAGATGCTTGCACCAGTCCATAGATGGATCGCTGGAGCTTGCATATTTTGTTAGCACCTTTAGGATTGACAAAACTTTCTTGTTGCATCATATACAACTCTTCTTTAATAAATCCATTAAGGAATGTAGTTTTGTTTATCCATTTGCCAGATTTCATAAAATGTGGCAATTGCTAACATGATTCGGACAGACTTAAGCATAGATACGAGTGAGAAACTCTCATCGTAGTCAACACCTTGAACTTGTCGAAAACCTTTTTGCGACAATTCTAGCTTTGTAGATAGTAACACTACTATCAGCGTCCGTCTTCCTCTTGAAGATCCATTTAATCTCAATGGCTCGCCGATCTTTGGGCAAGTCAATCAAAGTCCATACTTTGTTCTTATACATGGATCTCATCTCAGATTTCATGGCCTCAAGCCATTTCGCGGAATCTGGGCTCATCATCGCTTCCTCATAGTTCGTAGGTTCGTCATGGTCAAGTAACATGACCTCCAGAACAGGATTACCGTACCACTCTGGTGCGGATCTCACTCTGGTTTACCTACGAGGTTCGGTAGTAACTTGATCTGAAGTTACATGATCATCATCATTAGCTTCCTCACTAATTGGTGTAGTAGTCACAGGAACAGATTTCTGTGATGAACTACTTTCCAATAAGGGAGCAGGTACAGTTACCTCATCAAGTTCTACTTTCCTCTCACTCACTTCTTTCGAGAGAAACTCCTTCTCTAGAAAGGAACCATTCTCAGCAATGAATATCTTGCCTTCGGATCTATGATAGAAGGTGTACCCAACATTTTCTTTTGGGTACCCTATGAAGACGCACTTCTCCGATTTGGGTTTGAGCTTATCAGGTTGAAACTTTTTCACATAAGCATTGCAACCTCAAACTTTAAGAAACGACATCTTAGGTTTCTTGCCAAACCATAGTTCATACGGTGTCGTCTCAACGGATTTAGATGTTGCCCTATTTAACGTGAATGTAACTGTCTCTAATGCATAACCCCAAAACGATAGTGGTAAATCGGTAAGAGACATCATATATCGCACCATATCTAATAAAGTACAGTTATGATGTTCGGATACACCATTACACTGTGGTGTTCCAGGTGGCGTGAGTAGTGAAACTATTGTTTTACCTGAAGGCCAAACTCGTAACTCAAATATTTTACTTCTGCGATCATATCATAGAAACTTTTATTTTTGTTACGATGATTCTCCACTTCACTCTGAAATTCTTTGAACTTTTCAAATGTTTCAGACTTGTGTTTCATCAAGTAGATATACTCTTATCTGCTCAAATCATCTGTGAAGATCAGAAAATAATGATACCTGCCGCGAGCCTCAATATTCATCGGACCACATACATCAGTATGTATGATTTCCAACAAATCTGTTGCTCGCTCCATTGTTTCGGAGAACGGAGTCTTAGTCATCTTGCCCATGAGGCATGGTTCGCAAGCATCAACTGATTCATAATCAAGTGATTCCAAAAGCCCATCAGCATGGATTTTCTTCATGCACTTTACACCAATATGACCTAAACGGCAGTGCCACAAATAAGTTGCACTATCATTATTAACTTTGCATATTTTGGCTTCAATATTATGAAAATGTGTATCACCACGATCGAGATCCAACAAACCATTTTCATTGGGTGTATGACCATAGAAGGTTTTATTCATGTAAACAGAACAACAATTATTCTCTAACTTACATGAATAACCGTATTGCAATAAACATGATCCAATCATATTCATGCTCAACGCAAACACTAAATAACATTTATTTTAGGTTTAACACTAATCCCGAAAGTATAGGGAGTGTGCGATGATGATCATATCAATCTTGGAACCATTTCCAATACACATCGTCACTTCACCCTTAACTAGTCTCTGTTCATTCTGCAACTCCCGTTTCGAGTTACTATTCTTAGCAACTGAACTAGTATCAAATACTGAGGGGTTGCTATAAACACTAGTAAAGTACACATCAATAACATGTATATCAAATATACCTATGTTCACTTTGCCATCCTTCTTATCCGCCAATTACTTGGGGTAGTTCCGCTTCCAGTGACCAGTCCCTTTGCAGTAGAAGCACTCAGTTTCAGGCTTAGGTCCAGACTTGGGTTTTTTCACTTGAGCAGCAACTTGCTTGCCGTTCTTCTTGAAGTTCCCCTTTCTTCCCTTTGTCCCTTTACTTGAAACTAGTGGTTTTGTTTACCATCAACACTTGATGCTTTTCTTGATTTCTACCTTCGTCGATTTCAGCATCACGAAGAGCTTGGGAATCGTTTCCGTTATCCCTTGCATATTATAGTTCATCACGAAGTTCTACTAACTTGGTGATGGTGACTAGAGAATTCTGTCAATCACTATTTTATCTGGAAGATTAACTCCCACTTGATTCAAGCGATTGTAGTACCCAGACAATCTGAGCACATGCTCACTGCTTGAGCTATTCTCCTCCATCTTTTAGCTATAGAACTTGTTGGAGACTTCATATCTCTCAACTCGGGTATTTGCTTGAAATATTAACTTCAACTCCTGGAACATCTCATATGGTCCATGACATTCAAAATGTCTTTGAAGTCCCGATTCTAAGCCTTTTAAGCATGGTGCACTAAACTATCAAGTAGTCATCATATTGAGCTAGCCAAACGTTCATAACATCTGCATCTGCTCGTGCAATAGGTTTGTCACCTAGCGGTGCATCAAGGACATAATTCTTCTGTGCAGCAATGAGGATAAACCTCAGATCACGGATCGTATCCGCATCATTGCTACTAACATCTTTCAACTTAGTTTTCTCTAGGAACATATCAAAAATAAAAGAAGGGAGCTAAACACGAGCTATTGATCTACAACATAGATATGCTAATACTACCAGGAATAAGTTCATGATAAATTTAAGTTCAATTAATCATATTACTTAAGAACTCCCACTTAGAAAGACATCCCTCTAATCTTCTAAGTGATCACGTGATCCAAATCAACTAAACCATAACCGATCATCACGTGAAATGGAGTAGTTTTCAATGGTGAACATCACTATGTTGATCATATCTACTATATGATTCACGCTCGACCTTTCGGTCTCAGTGTTCCGAGGCCATATTTGCATATGCTAGGCTCGTCAAGTTTAACCTGAGTATTCTACGTGTGCAAAACTGGCTTGCACCCGTTGTAGATGGACGTAGAGCTTATCACACCTGATCATCACGTGGTGTCTGGGCACGACGAACTTTGGCAACAACGCATACTCAGGGAGAACACTTTTTATCTTGAAATTTAGTGAGAGATCATCTTATAATGCTACCGTCAATCAAAGGAAGATAAGATGCATAAAAGATAAACATCACATGCAATCAATATAAGTGATATGATATGACCATCATCATCTTGTGCTTGTGATCTCCATCTCAGAAGCACCGTCATGATCACCATCGTCACCGGCGCGACACCTTGATCTCCATCGTAGCATCTTTTTCGTCTCGCCAATCTTATGCTTCCACGACTATCGCCACCGCTTAGTGATAAAGTAAAGCATTACAGGGCGATTGCATTGCATACAATAAAGCGACAACCATATGGCTCCTGCCAGTTGCCGATAACTCGGTTACAAAACATGATCATCTCATACAATAAAATTTAGCATCATGTCTTGACTATATCACATCACAACATGCCCTGCAAAAACAAGTTAGACATCCTCTACTTTGTTGTTGCAAATTTTACGTGGCTGCTACGGGCTTAGCAAGAACCGTTCTTACCTACGCATCAAAACCACAACGATAGTTTGTCAATTTGGTGCTGTTTTAACCTTCGCAAGGACCGGGCGTAGCCACACTCGGTTCAACTAAAGTTGGAGAAACTGACACCCGCCAGCCACATGTGTGCAAAGCACGTCGGTAGAATCAGTCTCGCGTAAGCGTACACGTAATATCGGTCCAGGCCGCTTCATCCAACAATATCGCCGAACCAAAGTATGACATGCTGGTAAGCAGTATGACTTATATCGCCCACAACTCACTTGTGTTCTACTCGTGCATATGACATCTACGCATAAAACCTGGTTCGGATGCCACTGTTGGGGAACGTAGTAATTTCAAAAATATTCTTACGCACATGCAAGATCATGGTGATGCACAACAATGAGAGGGGAGAGTGTTGTCCACGTACCCTCGTAGACCGAAAGCGGAAGCGTTAGCACAACGCGGTTGATGTAGTCGTACGTCTTCACGATTCGACCGATCAAGTACCGAACATATGGCACCTCCGAGTTCAGCACACATTCAGCCCAATGACGTCCCTCGAACTCCGATCCAGCCGAGTGTTGAGGGAGAGTTTCTTCAGCACGACGGCATGGTGACGATGTTGATGTTCTACTGATGCAGGGCTTCGCCTAAGCACCGCTACAGCAATATCGAGGTATACTATGGTGGAGGGGGGCACCGCACACGGCTAAAAGATCAAACGATCAATTGTTGTGTCTATGGGGTGCCCCACTGCTCCTGTATATAAAGGAGCAAGGGGGGTGCGTTCGACCAGGGAGGAGGCGCGCCAAGAGGAGTCCTACTCCCACCGGGAGTAGGACTCCCCCCTTTCCTAGTTGGATTAGGACTTCGGAGGGGGAAAGAGTGGAGGAGAAGAAGGAAGGGGGCGCCGCCCCCCTCTCCTTGTCCTATTCGGACTGGGGGGAGGGGCGCGCGGCCCAGCCCTAGCCGCCTCTCCTCTCTTCCACCTAGGCCCACTAAGGCCCATTAAGTCCCCGGGGGTTTTCGATAACCTCCCGGTACTCTGGAACACTTCCGATATCCAAACATAGGCTTCCAATATATCAATCTTCATGTCTCGACCATTTCGAGATTCCTCGTCATGTCCGAGATCACATCCGGGACTCCGAACAACCTTCGGTACATCAAATCATATAAACTCATAATATAACCATCATCGAAACTTTAAGCGTGCGGATCCTACGGGTTCAAGAACTATGTAGACATGACCGAGACACGTCTCCGGTCAATAACCAATAGCGGAACCTGGATGTTCATATTGGCTCCCGCATATTCTACGAAGATCTTTATCGGTCAGACCGCATAACAACATACGTTGTTCCCTTTGTCATCGGTATGTTACTTGACCGAGTTTTGATCGTCGGTATCTCAATACCTAGTTCAATCTCGTTACTGGCAAGTCTCTTTACTCATTCCGTAATACATCATCCAGCAACTAACTCATTAGTTGCAATGCTTGCAAGGCTTAAGTGATGTGCATTACCGAGAGGGCCCAGAGATACCTCTCCGACAATCGGAGTGACAAATCCTAATCTCGAAATACGCCAACCTAACAAGTACCTTCGGAGACACCTATAGGGCACCTTTATAATCACCCAGTTACGTTGTGACATTTGGTAGCACACAAAGTGTTCCTCCGGTAAACGGGAGTTACATAATCTCATAGTTATAGGAACATGTATAAGTCATGAAGAAAGCAATAGGAACAAACTAAACGATCAAGTGCTAAGCTAATGGAATGGGTCAAGTCAATCACATCATTCTCCTAATGATGTGATCCCGTTAATCAAATGACAACTCATGTCTATGGTTAGGAAACATAACCATCTTTGATCAACGAGCTAGTCAAGTAGAGGCATACTAGTGACACTCTGTTTGTCTATGTATCCACACATGTATTATGTTTCCGGTTAATACAATTCTAGCATGAATAACACACATTTATCATGATATAAGGAAATAAATAATAACTTTATTATTGCCTCTAGGGCATATTTCCTTCATGGACCTCATTAGATCCAGTGCCCCGAGTCTCGAGAGATTCTTCGACGGTCATGGCACTTGTGGCTTGGATGATAGGAAGCATCGCAACGACATCGTTTTCAATGGTGCCTCTCCTCCAGTTAGTGTGGTCCTCAGGCAGGTGGTTGTGGAAGGACAAATACATGGAGGGCTGCAAGACTACTGCGTGTGGATGGGCTCTTGCCTCCTAGGGTAGATGGGTTGTCAGCTAGCAAGTAGTCAACATGTGGTGTCATTGCCCAAGGGTTGTGGTCGTCATGTAAAACACTTCTTGGGCCACCTTGCCATTGCTTATCTATGATCATGGTCATGGAGCATGATCAAATTATATCTTTGCTACCAAGGGTGAACCGGATTGGATAGTTTTCTAGCCAAATATGAAATTAGACAAAATGAAATGAGATTTTATAGTTCACCCGGATACGGTATCGGATACCGGTACCTGTACCGTGTACATAATAGGATACAATAACTACGATATCCAGTGGATACCAGGATATTCGTTACTGCGATTGGACATCCGATCAAATAAATTATCCCATTTTCATGAAACATTCCCATGCAGCCCAGCCCAAAAACATCTCAACCCAGACCTAACCTAAATATACGCAACACAATTCTTTCGCACACCCACACCCACACCCACACATAGAACTGTTTGACCGCACTCGCTGACCAACACTCCCCTTCGTCGGCCACTGCCACTGCACGAGCTCGACGGTGCATGCCCGCCACCTATCCACTTGCCTGCTACCGCCACCAAACTCTCCTCTCATGTACTGCCACCACCTTGTCGTCACCGCATGATGTCGCCGTTGCCGCTAATCTCCCTTCACCATTATCAAGTCCATAAGGACATCTACAACGCTGGGCATCAAAGGAGGGCACTAGGACAAGTTTCATGGTTAAAGGGCAGTTGGGCCCTCCAATCCTGGCGTCGCTTATGACATCAATGCAAGAAAAGGAATCAGGCGCTTGGGAATTTTTCTACCTCACAAGATGCAGCGCTGAATGCAAACGGCCGATGTTAGTTATAACAGTCTAGCTTTGAAACATGGAGCGCTTACATGGCTTTTAATTACATCATATTTATTTTATTCCCCTAAGTGCCTTTACATGTGTCTTGCGTTGAAGATGACTTAAACGTTGCAACTTTGGGACGCGATTCATGCTCATTTTATTTAGTTTTATAGTTTGATTAAATCATCTATATACATATTGTCCCAATCCAGTCTCTATTTGATGTGTAGTACACTTGTGCTCCAATTTCTGTTAATGCTTTAATGAATTTTACATTCTTATTTTTTCTTGCAATGCTAATGCCTATAAGTCAGCTAGGCTTACACCTCTCAAAATATCAATGTATTATTTGGTGGTCTGCCTCTTGTGCTCGCTGATGAAGTTTGGAGTGAATGACTGCCCTAGCCACCATAGTCGCGAGGGGGAAAGAGAACCCTAACTTGGAGGACCAACTGCACCTGAAGGATCTACCTACTGAAAATTATTATTCGTGGTTCTGTTGAGACAGGTTTTTTTCTTGTATTGTCTGAATTTTGTTGTTCGCTTTCGGTCCACGTCCACTCCATTACCATACCATATTTGTTTCTGTTATATTTGGTTGTATCATGTATTCGTTTCAGCATCCGCATTGCCTCCATACCGATTTTGATTTCGAAAAAAGGTGGAATATGATATGGCATGACCATCATCATTCCAAATTTGGTCGAGTTTCATCCCTGCTTGCGGAGGACGAGACTTGTCTGCTCCCCCGGCGTGTGCCCATCCGTGCTCCCGCGTACGTGGCTTGATTTGATTGGAATAAAATAAGGCCCGACCCTACTCCCTTAAAATCAGAGGGAGATGATTAGATTACAAAGAAAAAAGGAAAAACGACAACCGTAAGATGAAGTGGGAGCACGGATGGGAGCATGGGGAGGGAGCAGGCAAGCCGGATCCGGTTGCGGAGGCTTGGTGAACAATCTTCAAATCATTCCAAATTATAAAGAGAGTCGATTGGTGACAAGGTGGGCCCAAGTTATTGACAGCTCCAAATCATTTGATCTGTTATATTTTCCTTCCTAATAATATTCCCATGCCGAGTAGGAGTACTAACAAGGTGGCCCACTCACCCTCTTCCACCCTTCTCACCCATCGTCTCGGAAGAATCTTGAACTCGTTCGCTCACTCCTCGTCTTCCCCCACCTCACCGCCCATCTCCGCTCCAAAGGCGAGATCCCACCATCCCATTCCAAAAATCGTCCACAAAACCCAGCCCCAAACCCATCGACCGATTCAAAAGCTCCACGAATCCCACCAAATCCACCCCGAATTCGCCACCGGATGCCTCCAATTGTAACCCAAATCCCACATCCCACCAGTTCAAATCTGAACTAGCAGCCATCCCCATCCCCACTCTTGCATTCCCCAGATTCCCCACGCGAACCCGCCGCAATGGCGACCGCGGTCTCCAAATCAGCCACCAAATCGCATCCCAGGTCGCCCACCACCGCGCAGCCGCCGAACCCTGCCTCCGCCGCCGCGGCCGCTGGCGCGGCGCCGTCCAAAAGCGCTGCCATGGCGGAGCTCAAGTCGCGCGTGCTCTCCGCGCTCGCCAAGCTCTCTGACCGCGACACGCACCACATCGCCGTCGAGGAACTCGACCGCTTCATCCGGTCGCCGCCGTCCCCGGACGCCGTGCCCATGCTCCTCCACGCGCTGGCGTCCGACACCCAGGGGCTCGCCTCGCCAGCGCGGCGCGAGTCGATACGTCTTCTTGCCACGCTCTGCGCGGCTCACCCCGACGCCGCGGCGCCGCACCTGCTGAAGGTGATGGCGCATCTCTCGCGACGGCTCAAGGACACGGCCTCCGACTCGTCCGTGCGGGACGCGTGCCGCGACGCCGCGGGGCAGCTAGCGGCGGTGTACCTCCGGCCGCTTGCTGCTTCAGCAGCTGGTGAGGCGGGAAATGGGACCGTCGCACTGTTCGTGAAGCCGCTCTTCGAAGTCATGGGAGAGCAGAGCAAGACTGTGCAGAGCGGGGCCGCGGCCTGCTTGGCAAAAACAGTGGAGGGGGCAGGCCCTGGACCTGGTGTCTTGGGTATGTTTGGCAAGCTTGGTTCCAGGGTTTTCAAGTTGGTCGGCGGACAGGGTGTGCAGGCCAAGGGGTCACTGCTCAATGTCATCGGAAGCTTGGCTCAGGTATAGGCTGGCTCCCTAATTTCTGTCTTGCTTGCTATATATGCTTGATGAATTAAGTCATTGACATAAAAAATTCTAGGCAATGAGAATTCATGTTAGACTGCTAGTAGTTGTTATTTTTGTTACAGATGGCTCCCTGTCTGTATTGGCTAATCCCGTAATCCTAAAGTCATCCAGACCACCCACATTGGTTTTATGCCTGAAGATGGGAATGTCTTCCTTAGTTATGATCATATTAGTCAGTTTCGGATGTGGCCTGTATATCTCATTGTCAGCTGTTAGGATGGAAATACTAGTGTTTTCTTTTTTCTGCTGTAAAGTATTTGTGAATTACTGTCAAGAGAGTGGACTACTATTTTGGAATGGTGAAGTATCGATATCATAGTGTTTGGCTCCATGAAGGCATGAACAATCTAAAGTATTATGCAGTTAGGATTAAAGCTCCAAATAGAATCTTAGCTGAATTTCTAGTTGCTTGTGGCAACTCTTCATTCTTGCCATTTTAGCTAGGATTACAATACATTCTTCTTTTACCTGCTCATAGGCGTATGGCGTATATTTTTTCCTGATATGTTGGATGACTCAGTGTGTTCATTCATGTACTAGTCGAGAGTCGAGACTAATAGAGTAGAAGACTGTTTTTTTTGGACCTATTCTATTGTTCATTGGCTATTTGAGCTAATGAATTTATTCTGTTAGTATTGTTGTGTGCACTTGGGAGTGTAAGACGAATAGTTAAGAGCTTTAGGCCTTTTGGTTGGCGAGGGCTTGGGTTCTGGAGATATAGCTCCTAATATGTTGGATTATGTCATATATGATCTTATGCACCCATGCAAGTGTTCTGCACTCATTTTCTGGTTTCATCCATAAGACTGGAATTCCGAATTCCTTTTGTTGTTATAATTAGGAGCTTCATATGGTCTTATCATGGAAACTTGCTGCTTACGCAATTGCTAGTCTTTCTGCATATTTCATAAATCACCGTGGTGATAGAATCATAGAAACTATCAGCATGATTACTGACATCCTTGTTTGAGTATCTGTTGATGATTTATTTCCTGCTTTTCAGGTTGGAGCGATCAGTCCCCAGAATATGCAACAGACACTGCAAAGTATCCGTGACTGTCTTGAGAACAGTGATTGGGCTACCAGGAAAGCAGCTGCTGACACATTGTGTGTCCTGGCTACCTATTCAGGTCACTTGATAGGTGATGGGGCTGCTCCAACCATAGCTGCTCTTGAGGCTTGCCGTTTTGATAAGGTAATAAATAATCCACCTCACTCTATCGAAATGTAGGATGTGCTGCTGTTCCATTTGTTTTCAGATGCCACAAGTCATATCCATAATGAATTGATATGTTGTTCCTGTAAACATAATTCCAGGTAAGGCCTGTCAGAGATAGCGTGATTGATGCTGTGCAGTTGTGGAAGCAATTAACAGGTGAAGATACAAATGGTATCAACCTTTTCTTTGTTGAACAAGTGCATGGTATTACTAGGGTGTTTACTATTATATCTGTATACTTAATGTTAAACAATTTGTGTGCAGAAGACGGTAAAACTAAGGAACCAACTGGCAGTGAAACGAAGCTGGATTCACCTAGCAATAATGAGAAAGCAAAGGGCAGTAGCATAGCTGAAAAAGCAGCAGTTCTCTTGAAGAAAAGACCTACACTAACTGACAGGGAACTGAACCCTGAATTTTTTCAAAAGCTTGAGACGAGAACCACAGATGACTTGGCTGTTGAGGTGGTAGTTCCCCGCAAGACTCTCCAATCTCATCTACAAAGTGAAGATGATCCAGAGGAAGTAGATGGTGATCCTGTTGGTGCAGCTAATAGCAATGGATCTGCAGATGATGAAGGGAGTCTGACCCAAGTGCGGGCTAGCTCTAGTTTTCAAAGTGTTCGAAATAAATGGGCTGGCCAAAGAGGAAATAGAAACAAAGATACAAAGGCTAGACCATCTGATGTTGAAGATAGGTGTGAAACCAGTGCAAAAGAATCTGCACCAATGACTATACCAGGAGATGGTCCCTTCATAAATAATAAAACAAACTGGTTAGTTATACAGAAGCAGTTATCACAATTGGAGAGACAGCAAACAAGTCTCATGAACATGTTGCAGGTTAGTTTTGTTCTGGTTTATTCCATCCTGATTTTTTTTAGCATAGGAAGTTCTGAATTTTGATTCGTTCTTTTACTTCAAACTGTACAGTCATAAAATATCACACATTTTAAATTTCCAGATTGATGGTCTGAGTATGTAACATTTGAATCTCTCTGCAATTGTGTATGTGAAAGTGAAATGATAAATATATTGTCATATGGCATGTTTGTCTTTGTGTGGGGCTGCTGTCAATCTTTTGTTATCACAGTTTCTACAATGCCATCCAGCAGCTAGTGCTATGATCTTACATATTAATGCAAATGAACCGGGCTTACATTGTTTAGTTATTTAGAAATAACCTTCTATACTTGTTGGATGTAAAATTGACTGCATTTACGACCATTTCGGATCAAAATTAAAAAAAGGGCTAGGCGTTACTTGTGTGCTTTGCCACCGCCTTGCGCTTTTCTGCCCAAAGCACATGCTCAAGTGCAATTTTGCGCACATTAAGTGCTAGGCATTTCGCTATAGCCTAGAGCCTAGGCGAGCCTTTTTAAACTATGTTTTGCTTGGTGATTGACTAATTGTTTGTTATCCAAATGATATCACATATCATTGTGATGTGCTACTTATGAGGAGAGATTTTAAGTTTATTAGACATCTTTTGGAAAGCTACCTAATATCATAGTTTTGCTTGGTGATTAACTAATCGTTTGTTATCCAAATGATATCACATATCATTGTGATGTGCTACTTACGAGGAGAGATTTTAAGTTTATTAGACATCTTTTGGAAAGCTACCTAATATCACTTGTATTTTGTGCATTTCAGGATTTCATGGGAGGATCTCATGACAGCATGGTTACTCTGGAAAACAGAGTACGTGGTCTTGAGAGGGTTGTTGAGGAAATGGCTAGGGATATATCATTGTCATCAGGCAGGAGAGGTGGCGGTTCAACCCTGGGCTTCGATTCATCTCCTGGCAGATCATCTGCGAAATACAATGGGTTTCATGAGTATTCTAATTCGAAATTTGGTAGGGGTGGTGATGGAAGGATAGGATTCGCAGATAGGTATTTTTCTGCAGATGGTATGGCTTCTGGTGTAAGAAGCCCATCCTGGAGACCAGATTCTGAGCAATGGGATTCATACGCTTATTCTGGATCACGAAGCGGAATGAATTCCAGGAGAGGATTAGATTCTTTTTCATCTGACACTCGGGTGCCTAGAAATGGTAATGATCAAGCAGGTCCGAGGCGAGGATGGGACAAAGGACAGGGTCCATTTAGGTTTGGGGAGGGTCCTTCTGCTCGAAGTGCATGGAGGGCGTCGAAAGATGAGGCGACACTGGAAGCTATCAGAGTGGCCGGTGAAGATAATGGAAGTTCAAGGGCTGCTGCAAGAGTTGCTATTCCTGAGCTGGATGGAGAGACTTTGAATGATGACAATCAAGGGGATGGAAGAGGTCCACTTTGGGAATCCTGGACTCGCGCGATGGATGCTATTCATGTTGGTGACATGGATTCGGCTTATGCTGAGGTTCTTTCCACTGGAGATGCTGAGCTACTTGTAAAGTTAATGGAGCAAACTGGACCAGTTGTCGATCAACTGTCAAACGAGGTTTCAAATGAGGTTCTACATGCTGTTGGACAATTCCTCGTAGAGGAAAGCTTCTATGATATAGCTTTGAGTTGGCTTCAGCAGGTAAACTACTATCTTCCATTTTAAGAGCAAAATTATTCTATCTGAATTGTCGGGGATGTTTGCAGAGTGCAGACTCAGTGACAACTATACCAGGGAAATGTCCAAGTTTTTTTTTCTTTTCACGCCAAAACTGGTGCTGAACTATAAAAAGAAAAATCAAGTGCGCTATGTCATGTTATGACTAGGCACACCATTCTAAAGAGTGCATTTCAGTGTGCATGTGTTTAAGCATTTTTTAACAGTTGCATATTGTTCCTCACTGAAAATTGCATATTGTTCTAGTATCTCGTGCACAACTATCCGTTCCTTTTGGTGAGATAACATACCATGAACATTTCAAATTAGTCTAGGAAATTTGGATGTGGCAAAATGATGCTGTCCTGATGTTAGTGGGGATGGAGCTCAAGATACTGACGGTTTCCTGAATTCACAGTTCTGCCTAGTATATTTTCCAATATTCGGACATTGTGCTTTTATAATAGCTGTGTGGATATTGCTTTCGTTGTGGGCAATATATGCTGCGCACAAGGCCTATATGGTGAACAAATACATAAATTCAATTCCAGCCATCCGGTCTCATCAGTGTGGCCAAGATGCAAGTGGGACCAATCCAGCACCCAACATCTGCCTTTGGGCAAATGAGCCACCCATAGTATGCCAAAAACATCATCACATTGAATTTGTGTATTTGTTCACCAAGTAGGCCCTGTGCAGTGTGCACCAGGTATGTTGCTTTTGATAAATGTGCATGGTATTCACGGAGCAGTGAATATGATTTGGTATTGGTGAATGGTTAAATATTTCCAAGTTGTCCTGGAATGAGGAATATATCTGAGTAGGGAAGTTAGATGATCAATCAATAGCATCTAACTATCAACCAGTGTTCTAAAAAGCGCTTGGCACTGGGCATAATGGTGACACCTAAATCATCTAGGTGGCTAAGCGGGCAAGGGCTTTGCCTTGTAAAACTTGCACCTACAACCCATAAAAAAGGCATCTACGATGAGTTTATCCGTCAATAACCATGTACTCCTACCGTCCCAGTTTATGTGGCGCGCACATGATTCGAGGTTCAAGTTTGACCATAGGAACATGGGTTATGTGCTAGAAAAATTACACCCATTGAAGTATTTTGCCTAAAAATCATACCCATGAAATCAGTTTCAAAAGTCAACGGTATACTTTTTAACACATGACTCGTGTATTACTGATCACATTTTTTTGAGTGGTTATAATTGATCACATTGATAGTCAACAGTTAAAACCACGAAATATGACGGGCGCTGTATAATCGGGAAGAGTAGTAATTAGCTTACGCAACTAAGTTAGAGGAATCATTTTAACATATTCTTGGTAGAAAATCATTAGATAGAGAACAGAAGTGCAACTGATTGACAAGTGGCCTTTTGGCCTTCTCAAACAGACTCCTGGCTTTTCATTTGGTCTAGAATGAAAGCCATTCATTTTGACTGGATTGCTACAAGGAAGATCGTGAAGTACGTGAATGATAGCTATGCTTTCTTCAGTGATCAAATTAGTTTTATTTGTTAAATAGTGCTCCCTCCGTTGCAAATTATAAATGGTCTAACATTTACTGAATCGGATGTATATAGACGCGTTTTAGTGTGTTTGTTCACTCATTTCAGTCCGTATGTAGTCCATATTGAATATCCAAAACGTCTTATAATTCGGAAGGAAGGTGATAGTTTTGTTTTGTTTGCTGGACAGTACAGGCAACATTTAACATGTCGTGGAACTAATAGAGGTGCAGTTATTTCTATTTACTTGTGAAGCCAATGCAGTACCATAACTTACGTTGTGTTCAGGCATAGCTACTGCTGCCAGATGATGGTATAGAAACTATAATTGTGATTATATATTATTGTCCATTTTACTAAACGCTAGGCAGCATGTTGGTCAAACAAAGCTTTCTTGGAGATGTTATTAGACTGGTATGATTGGTTGCATATTCAGATGTCGGGAATCTTAAGGTTTAACATTTGAGTTGAATACTTGAATGCATTGCCTGAGCAACTTGTGTAAATCATGATTGTCCTGGTTGTTGATGCAGTTGACTGATCTGGTGATGGAAAATGGATCCGACTATCTTGGAATCCCTCGAGATGCAAAGAATGACCTCTTATTCGGACTTCATGAAGCTACTGCCATCGAGCTGCCTGATGATTGGGAGGGGGCGACACCAGTTCAGATAATGAAGCAGCTGGCCTCATCGTGGCACATCGATCTGCAGCAGCTTATCAATTAGGGCCATTGGTTGACGTGAGTAAATTTCATTTGTTCATTATTGCTGGTCTTTTTGTTTGCTCTATTGCTATTTACGAGTATAATGATTAGATATGACAGAATGGGAGCGGAGGAGTGGAACTGTGTGTTGGTGTTGGGTGATATATGATGTTGATATATTGGTTTCCCTGCGTCTCCCCTATACTGATAATTTGAGAAATCATTTTTTTTGGGTCTTCTACCCGTGAGGCATCTCAGCGGTTGCAAGCTCCTCAACGATGCAGCTTATGTTTTCGTGAAGGATTTTGCTATCAGTTTGTTCCCTATTTTTCCTGAAGAATTTGCCCAAGTACACAGAAATCTGAAGCAAGGCGATGCACTCAACCAGGACTCCATTCCGAAGCCTCGTTTGCCATACCAGCTTCAGTTAAGCAGGAGTATCATCCTAACACTCTCCAATGTACTCCTGGAGAGTGTTAGGATGATACATCCTCCATAGTCGCAGCACTCGTTCAGTCGTTCTCACGGTCTCATCCTGACAAGAGCTGAGAAACCAGGGTCCCTTTGCTCGCTCTGATGCAAACGCTTGTTCTGGACCGCGAATGTAATGCAACATTGGATGCGAGCATCTTTCCACGAGCCAGCCAAGTATCCGTCCCGGTTCGAGAATGCTTAAAGCAACTCCAACGCGCTGACCCAAATAAGGATGGCAATGGATAAGGTAGAGCAATACTATATTCATATAGTCAGTGGATACAAAATTCTACCTATACCCATATTCATGGTATGAAACTTTACCCTACCCGTACCTGTTGGGTACTCGGTGGATAGAACAAATAGTACATAAGTTCACAATTTTACACTCATTGATAGCACATTTGGCAACAACTTAACATTAGTTCACAAGTGGGCAGGGTATGGGTATACCCATGGGTACAAGACTATATTTGTACCCTGCCCATGACTTAACGCGCAGGCAGTACCATGGGTATAAAAGTGTGCCCATACCCTACCCATGCGGGTATGATATTTGTGGGTAAAATTGCCATCCTTAGACTGCGCGTGTGTCCGTTTGGGTTTGGATCGAAACTGACACAGAAGTCGTCCTAACATGACGACCCAAATGAGCGAACGTCCGCTTTTTGTCTGTGTGCGACCCATTTCAGGCTCAAATTTGGGCCGTGTTTGTGTCGGTGTGAACGTATGCCCTTGTCCTCCTTCTGGCCTGCCAGTCGGTGGCACATTGGCCATTCCCTCTTCCTCCAATCGACAAACAGCACACCTAGCAGCCCCACCCGCTGCCCAGTTTCTGTGCTCAGGCTAGCTGTCCGTGCCCACATACCTCCCCAGCACAGCACCTCATGACGGCCACATACTCTGGCGTATGGTAGATCGTTTTCACCGCTGCCGCACCTCGATATCAACGCCACCCCCTCGTTTGCAGCACTCAAGCGCGGCAACCTCGCTCCAGACGCCACCATGCCCGGCGGACGCCATCAGGCCTGCTACCTGGTCTCGGAGAGGCGTGAGGCTCTTCATCGGCCGACTTCTTCCACTTCGCCCTCAAACTGTTCGACGATTTGCCCGCAAGGTACAAATGGACTCCGGTGGTAAGTACTTCTTTCACAATTTCATTTGCGATTCAAATGACTCTTTTGAGGTGCTCGTGCCAAAAGGAAAATCAGTTCCGAACAATGGTATTTTTCGAAGTTTCTCATATACCTCAAATTTGTCTTTATTGACATAAGCTTCTCAGATGTCCAAACATCACAAAATTCTGACCTTGCACACATGAGCATCTTAGATGCCTTAATATTTCAATTTTTTTTGAATTTACTGTTTACATCAATGTGTGTATGAGCCTGGGTGCAGAATAACCACACTCCTATGTCTGCCGCTTCTGTCATTGGAACTCAGAGACCTGAATCCTATTTGGCGCTTACGGCGCCAATTACAACCTTATCAGTAACTGGCGGCCTAATCGGGGTTCTTTCATCACCGGTTTTGGGAATAGGTCTCCCTTTGGTTTTTCGGGGCTGGTTTTCTCTTCAGTTTTTTCTCCTTTCCCTTTTTCTTTTATCTTTTTCTATTTCCCCTTTTTCTTTTCAGGTTTTTTTATTTTTTATTTTTCATGAACTCCTTTTTCCATGTTCATGAACTTTTTTAAATATCAGAAACAATTTTCAAATCCATGAACTTTTTTCAATTTCATGAACTTTTTTCAATTTCATGAATATTTAACAATTTTCTAAACTTTTTTCAAATCTGTGAACTTATTTCAAGTCCATGAACTCTTTTCAAATTTTCAAATTTGTAAGTTTGTGAACTATTTTGGATTTATGTTTTTTTGAAATTTTGTACATTTTTCAAATTCATGAACTTTTTCCAAATCCACAAATGTTTTCCCAAATTTGTAAAGTTTTTTCAAAGGCATGTTTTCTTTCAAACCCGTAAACTCTTTTCAAATCCATGATTTTTTTTGAATCTGCAAACCTTTTCAGCCTTGGATATTTTTTTGAAAATCATGAACTTTTTTTTCAGCTCCAAGATTTTTTTCAAAAGTCAACTGGTCAACAGTAGTCCAACAGCCTCAACAAACTCCAGAGATTTTAACGGGTGGAAAACAAACTCCGTTCATTATTTAGCGTCGGCGCTTCGGTGCATGCGTTGGAGGAACTGGATGCTTGACATTTTTGTACAAAAACAAAAAGTCACCTAAACGCTCAACCTGGCGCTCATTGGAAAGGGGGACTCCTGCACCATGTAGAACCTGGGTGCCTCTATCCCATTTGGCCCAGTCTGAGAGCATCTACAATAAATAATGTAAAATACTCCATCTGTTCCTAAATATATCTTTTTAGATATTTCAATAAAGACTATATATAATATAAATGCTTGCCACAGAACTAGTTAAGGGTTTCAACGGTGTAAACGTTTTCAAAAATTTTGAAAAAAAAATACTGAACCAACACACCTATAATATAACATGATCCAAGAGAGGGATTAAAAAAATACGACTGTATGCATCCTGGAAAAAAACAAATAATTCAGTATATATTTATGTCGCAGTGAGCTGAAATGCTTATTATTTTTGTCGAAGACACATAGATGCATATTTTGACAATCCCTCCATTGGATCATCTTATTGCATTAGAGAGATGCTCTCATATTTATTTCATATTTTTTGATAAGTTTTAAACCGTTAAAAGTTTAGCGACCTTTAACTAGTTCTATGACAAGTTATGGTAGTGTGTGTGTCTATATATAGGGTGGGTCTATTATGATAACACCCTTAAGACTCTTATTCTGCTAACACTCAAGTTATCTTCTATATCTAAATAGCTAGCCCCCACTAAGATATTTCTCTCAACATGCAAGTATGCCACCTCATCATTCAACATGCATAAGAAAAAGTCCACCTCAACATGCAACTATGCATATTAAAAATCCAGTACAACATGCATGCATGTAAAATTTCATTTTATTATGCTATTTATATTTAATTCTTATATACTTTTAGAAACTATTCTTTCAAGAATTCATGTTCCATATAATCAAAATCTCATTGAAATATTGCAAACATTCCCGCAACAACGTGCGGGGCATCATCTAGTTCTGATAACACATCGACATTGCCCGCACACTGACCGAACCGCAGCAAAAGCCCACCCACCCCGTCTACTAATCCCACGCCCCCACCTACCTCGAGCACTTGCTCCCTCCTCCCCACCACTCCCGACACCACCACCGGCACCCTCAACACCTCACCTAGCCCACTGCCTTCCCCGGCAGGCGCGCCCCATCCCCCTGCAACCGTCGGCGCGCCCCATCCCCCTCCAATCGCCGGCGCGCCCTCGTCTAACCTCCCCCCACGGCTGGCACCCCCTTCCTCCCCCGACCGCATCCCATCTGTTGCCGCCCCCCGGCCGATCGCCTTCCTCTCCTCGCCGGCGAGCCACCCCTCCCCAGTCCACGTCCCAGCACGAGCCAACACCGGATCAAGGCCGCGGCGGCACCCCGTGACGTCTCGCCGCCGAATCCAGGCCATGCCGACCCCCTGCGACTCCCAGCCGCCGGATCCAGGCCATGTCGGCCCTCCCACGGCTTCCAGTCGCCGATCCAGGTCGCGCCTGCCCTCCCGCGCCGCCCTGTCACCGGATCCAGGACGCACCGGTCTTTCCGTGGATCCCGAGCTATGGGGTCACTTCCACCGGCCTCCGGACTCCTCCATCTCCCCATGATCTCCAACTCCGGCACCCACACCCTCACCCCTGCCCGACCTTCTTCCTACTCTCCCTCCATCATGGCTGCCTCCAGGAGGCATGCTCATCCCCTCCCGCACTGCATCAACATACGAGCCTCACTGCATCGCCACGCGAGCCGCACTGCATCACCGCTCCTCACTGACGTGGATCCCGCATCTCCCCACCATCGGATCCAGACAGCTGCTCGACTTCCGACGACTCCAGCCACCCCCACCCCTCTGGCTTCCTCTCCATGCAGCAGCACCGCCACTACCTCGCCATCCCATAGCCGGAGCTTACGCTCTGCTCCTCGTCTCCTACCTCTTGCATCAGCGGCGATATCCTCGTTCGGTTGTTGGGGGCTGTTCATGCAGTTTGGAGCTTATAATTTTGCAGGAGGGAGGGGCGCGAGGAGGTCCGTCAGCGGCTCCGGCATGCAGTTGGGGCGATGTGTGGGTTGCAGCTCCCTTTGACGACAAAGGAGGTTCACATGTCGCTACAACGCAGCTCGGTTGTCTCTCCGTTCCAGTTTGATCGAGGCCCACATCTCCTTCGATTCAGTTCAGAAAGTGTAATTCGAGTTGCGACGGGCAGTTTGTGCCCCCCACACACCATTTGATTTGGATTAGTCTGTAAAAAAAGAGTCTTCTGTTATTTGTGCACTGCAGTTGGGTTGCAGTCCATTGCACCTGACGTGTAAAGTCGTGCGGTTTCGTCGGGGGACTACAGAAGGAAAAAAATGTTTTTTGAAGTTTACTTTGTTATTGAGTGTGTGATAAAAAAATTAAAATTCATAAAATAGATGCAGTCTGTTGATACAATGCTTGCGGTTCGCTCCGCTCGTGTGTGAAGTTCACTAATGTCGATAGTGTAGTCTTAGACGTGTTTAAAAAAGGTTAGAAAAACGACAAAAATGTTATGTAGTTCCCTTTGATTTGTGTCGCGGTTCACTTCGCCCTCATGTGAAGGGCACTCGGGCCGTGTGGTGTCATGTGTTCAAAACAGTAAATTGCATCGGCACTTGCAGTGCACTTCGTCGTCGTGTGAAGTTCTCAGTGTCGCCATTGCAGTGCGGTTGGCCATCCTTTTAGAAGTAAAATGTGAGTGTGGTTGTGTACAAATCATGCAGTCCACTTACACGTCTTATGTAGTGCGTTTTTCAGTGCAAAGCAGTGCAGTTTTTAGTTTGATGCAGTACATACAATGATTTTGGTGTCGCAAAAAAACAGAGTGTCCGCATTTTGTTAAAATCAAAATTAATCTTAAATCGTAAGGAATTAGAGAGGGTGTTCTGCATGAAAAAGTTGCGCCTCGTCGATATCTTTCCAACGGCGTATAATTTGAATCATTTCGACCAGCAGTTTATAAAAATTTCACGAAAAACGGCCGCTGCCTCTTGTCGTCATCCGCACGATTTTCAAAATTAACTAAAAACCGTAAGGAATCTCAAAACCATTTCAACACGTGAAAGTTGCGCCTTGTCCATAGCTTTCCAACGACATATTACATGCCTCGTTTCGATAAACGGTTAAAACACTAGAGCGAAAACAGTACCGGAAATTTGATTTTTTTTGAAAAACAGAATTCCGTGATTTAGTAAATTTGAAACTACTCTTAAACCGTAATGAATTATAGGAAGAAATAGATATGAAAAAGATGCGTCTCGACGATATCTATCCAACGGTGTATCATTTGCTTCATTCCGACGAGCGTTTTAGAAAAAATGCAAAAAAAACGCTCGCTGCCACTCGTTTTGGGCCGCACCATTTTCAAAACTGCTTTTAAACCGTGAGGAATCTCGAAATGTGTTCAACATGGAGAAGTTGCGCCTAATCCATAGCTTTTCAACGATATATTACACGCCTCGTTCCGACAAACGGTTAAAAAACTAGAGCGAAAACAGTACCAAAAAACACTGCATGCAGTTTTTTGCCACGGGAAGTTCACTCGCCTCAATACTGCAGCACACTTGGTTCAAACAATGAGGTGCACTTGCGTTGAATGTGAAGTGCCGAAGTGTTATCAGAATAACTATTCTGATAATATTATCAGAATAGACCGGCTGTGTATACACACACACACACACACACACACACACACACATACACACATAAACACTATTCTGATCACAGGATCAGAATAATATTCTGATCACAACATGAACTTCCCGAGTAACGCGCCTGACCTTCCCCGAGTAGTAGGTTGAACTTCAGCTAAAAGGTGTCCAAATGTGGCTTGCGATATACCGTTGGATAGCTATTGACATCAGTATCATGACCCAACTTAAATTTTTGGCAAAATGTAAGCGGTTTAAGAGCAGTTTTGAAAACCGTTTTTTCTTCATACAAAAAACGTGAATCATATTTTCGATCGCATTTTTACACCGTTTATCGGAATGAGGCAAATAATATGGCGTTGGAAAGCTGCTGCAAAACCGCTCCTTCCACATGTTGAAAGTTTTCTCTAATTCCCTACGGTTAAAGAGTAATTCGGAAAATCGTAGAATTTCGCAAACGGAACACCCGAGTTTTTATTTTCGATGCCATTTCTAAACGGCTAATCCAATTGAGGCAAATAATATGACGTTGGAAAGCTTATGAAAATGTGCTACTTTTTCATGTTTAAAGTTTTTTTTTCTAATTTTGAACGGTTTAAAAGTAATTTAGAAAACGGTACAAGTTCCACCGAGTTCGTATTTTTGAGCTAATTTTTAACCGTACGTCCAAATGCAGCAAATGATATGGAGTTGGAAAGCTTGAAGAAATGCAAAACTTTTTTGTATATATTGTTTCTCCTAATTCATTATGGTTTTATGTTAGTTTTGAAAATGGTTTAAAACGTATTTTTGCCGTAATTTCTACAAACTTTGTTGGAATGGGGCAAATAATATACCGCTGAAAATCTATGGAAAATTCGAAACTTTTTCATGTTGATGGTTTTCTCTGAATCCTGGCCGTTTTCAAATAATTTTGAAAATGGCGAGATCATGCATTCTGCCTTTATCGCGAAACAGATTTTTCAAATATGCACCACGTGAAGAACTTGAACTTCTCAGTGTGTGTGCTTGAACTTCACTCTGTTTTTCACGTGTTTTTTTCTTGTAGATCTCCATCCACTTCAAGTAGCTCTCCATCCATTCACCAGAATTGAGCAGGTGATATACCAATGGAAAGCTGCTGTAAACACGCAAGTTTCCCGTATTGATCATCTTTTCATACTCGCGACAATTTTAAAAGTTTTCCATCTAAAATTCATTCAGCGTAGTAGTTGAACTTCCTACTGTTTTCACGTTGAACTTCCGTGACGTATTTTTGTTTGTAGTTTTCTCATCCACTTGTTAGTGTTACACAAATAATATTCCTTTTGTGCAAACGTCTCTCACAATAATTTTTTTAACTTTCTCCGACCGAGGACTTGAACTTACACAAATGATATTCCTGTCGTTTTGAGGTAAATTAGAAAATGGCAAGATCATGATTTATGCGTTCATCGCGAACGAAAATGCACTGTGTGAAGTAGTTGAACTTGTAGGGAATGTTTGTTTGAACTTCACTCTGTTTTTGACGTGCTGTTTTTTGACATGTTGCTTTTTGCACCGCGTGAAGTAGTTGAACTTCTGGGGCATGTCTTCTTGAACTTCACTCTGTTTTCACTTTATTGTATTTTTCTTATATGAAATACACACCATGTAGCACGTGAACTTCCGGTTGTTATCACTTTGAACCTCTCTTTGGTTTGAGAGAATTATTTTAAAACACAAAAAAACTATTTTTATGTATTTTGGACATCTAAATACATGGTGAACCTCTCTCACAAGATTTTTTTTAACTTTTCCTCGCCGAGCACTTGAACTTCTAGCAACCATTTTTTCGTTTATGAGTTGTTTTTAAAAGTCCAAAAAATGGCATTGTGTTTTTAATTTTTTGAACATGTAAATCCTAGGTTTTAATAAACTCCAAACTTCTGTGTCATTTCAATTTGAACTTCACCTTTTTATATTTTGATTAAAGAATTGTATTCGATTTTTATACGAAAAAAATCGAGCATGGAAATACAAGGTGAACCTCTCTCGCAAGGATTTTTGAACCTCCCCGGACAGAGCACTTGAACTTCTTTCAAGAAACATTTTATGCTTTTATTTTTCTATACTTTTATTCTCACCTGAAATGCATTCCTCGCACTAGTTGAACTTCTCATTGTTTTCACCTTGAACTTCTGTCACATATTTTTTGTTCAACCTCTCTCACAAGAATTTTTGAACTTTCTTGGGCCGAGCACTTGAGCTTCTAGCAACAAATTTTTTGTACTTTGCCTTTTTATTCTTTCTTCTCTCATACGAAATGCACACCACATAGTAAATGAACTTCTGACAGTTATCAAACCGAACTTCTCTCTATTTCGTTTTCGTAACAGAAAAAGTCTGAGTTTTTTATATACATCAAACCTCTCTAACTTTTTATTTGAACTTCTTTGTGTATTTTTTTAGAAATGTGAAAATTGGAGTTCTGTTAGAAACATCGAACTTCTTCGTTATTTTCAATTGAACTTATTGGTTTATTTCTTTAGTAATTGTAAACTCTGAAACTTCTGAAATGGTTAAACATACAAAACAAAATTATGGTTTTTTTCCATTTTTCTAGAAGTCACTATGTTACATCTTGTGAAATTTTTATTTTTTTGTCGCGGCATTCTATTCATTTTTTTGCTTTTGGTGAAATGGCCTAGGCGGTCCCTTTTTCTCATTCGATAAATTTCTTCTGTGTATAGTACACGTGAACTTTAGAATTTCCGAAACATTAACTTAACGTGCTATTGAAAATCAAGAAAATTATGCACAACAAAACACATACACTGCACGTGCTTCACACACAACCAACACATACACTTCCTAGAAACGGAAATAATTTAAGACCAAAAAAACCTAGGACAACAACAACAGCTAATCTATCTCAGAAATCTTTTTCCTCTCGCACTCAAGCTGAACTTCAGTAGCAGCACACCAACAACAGTTTGACGGTGCCTGAGAGGACGCCACCGACAGCAGCTAGCTGCTGGGAGAAGCTTTGTCACTGAGGGGGAAGAGGGAGGTCGGGAGGAACAGGACGGTGACCAGAGTTTTTCTAGAAACAAACACTGGAGGAGGCAGAGGGGCTGAGAGGCTCGGTGTTAGCATTCTGTACAGGAGATGGCAAAGGCGACCTGCTGGTGGTGGTGGCTGGCGACCCAGCAGCTCGGCAGCCCTCTGGCCGGAGGGCCGCGTGCAAGATCTATCATCCAACCGCCTCTTTTCCTCTCTGCCGGATGTGGCCACCAAGCAGCAAGTCATGCCCTCATCTTGCTGCAGGTCGAGCCCTCCTGGAGGTGCAGGTGGATGGGCAGGTAGGCACGGTGGATGGCGAGAGAGAGAGAGAGAGAGGAGCATTCCACGATGACGGTTGGCGCAGTCCGCAGCGACCACAACGCCCACGGAGGTCATCCCTATCCTATAAGGACCGGGATCTTGTCGGATCCATCTGTGCAGGCGGTCACGAGGGTGGCAGTTGCGGCGGCGTGTGCTGGATGTGGCAGGCACGGCGATGGGAGGGTTGGTGGAGATGGTGATGCGCGGGGTCCGAGGCAGCACCGACGAGCTGGGGTGTGAGGTGGTGGCGGCGTCGCGTGGGGTCAGGGGCGGCGTCGCGCGGGCTCTGTGGTGGCGGCGGCACGAGGGATGAGGGGTGGTGGCGGCGGTGCGCGGGGTCATTGTCGGTGGCGCGCGGGGTCAGCGGCGGGGTGGGGCCACTGTCGCCCGGGAAGGGGGGGGGGGTCGAGATCCAGGGGAGGGCGAGAGGTGCGGAAGGTGGGATGGTTGGTTGGGATGTTTTTTTCTTCTGCGTGATCTCAGGAACAGCTAATCGGGCCCTTATAGGGCGCGCCATGATCCAAATAGCTATTCTAATCCTGGGATTAGAATAGTGCTACTATATAGCTTTTCAACGGTGTATCGCAATAAACACTATTCTGATCACGGGATTAGAATACATACATAAACACTATTCTGATCACGGGATCAGAATAATATTTTGATCACAACCTAAACTGCTTGAGTAACGCGCCTGAACTTCCCTCTGTACGAACCCGACCTTCGGGCTATCTTTGCAACCGCAGCTTCCCCTGCGAATTATTCTAGTTAGTCGTGTTCTATATGATGTTAGTGTAATCTAGAAACATTTTAGCAACTAAATACCAGTTTTAAATAGGTATCTCGCTCGTTGGCGGATTTTGCTTTCGGGTCGTGATAAAATTGCGTTTTTTTCAATTTTACTGCCTGAGTTGTTCGACCTGAACTTCCCCCAGTGTTAGGTTAAACTTCCGCCAACATTGCCCAAATGGGCTTGCGATACACCGTTGGAAAGGTATGGACACTAGTATCATGACCCAAGTTAAATTCTTATCAAAACGTAAGCGGTTTAAGAGCAGTTTTGAAAATCGTTTTTTCTTCACAAAAAAATGTGAATCGTATTTTCAATCGCATTTCAAAACCGTTTATCGGAATGAGGCAAATAATATGGCATTGGAAAGATGCTGCAAAACCGCTCCTTCCACATGTTGAAAGTTTTCTCTAGTTCCCTACGGTTAAAGAGTAATTTGGAAAATCGTAAAATTTCACAAACCGAACAGCCGAGTTCGTATTTTCGATGTCATTTCTAAACGGCTAATCCAATTGAGGCAAATGATATGGCGTTGGAAAGCTTATGAAAATGCGCTACTTTTTCATGTTGAAAGTTGTTTCTAATTTTCAACGGTTTAAAAGTGATTTATAAAACAGTCCAAGTTGCACCGAGTTTGTATTTTTGAGCTAATTTTTTAACTGTACGTCCGAATGTAGGAAATGTTATGGCGTTGGAAAGCTTGAGGAAATACGAAACTTTTTGGTATATATTGTTTCTCCCAATTCCTTACTATTTTAATCAATTTTGAAAATGGCTAAAAACGTATTTTCGCCTTAATTTCTACAAACTTTATCAGAATTGAACAGATAATATACCGTTGAAAAGCTATGGAAAATGCGAAACTTTTTCATGTTGATGGTTTTCTCTGATTCCTAGCTATTTTCAAGTAATTTTGAAAACGGCGGGATCATTCGTTCCGCCTTTATCGCGAAACAGAGTCTTCGAAAATGCACCGCGTGATGAACCTGAACTTCCCGGCATGTCTACTTTAACTTCACTCTGTTTTTCACATGCTTTTTTTGGTCGCAGCGCTCCATCCACTACTCGTAGCTCTCGGTCCACTCCCAGAATTGAGCAAGTGATATACTGATGGAAAGCTGCTGTAAACACGCAATTTTCCCGTGTTGATCATTTTTTCATACTCATGGCGGTTATAAAAGTTTTTTCTCTAAAATCCAAGCGTAGTAGTTGAACTTCGTGTTGTTTTCACGTTGAACTTCTATGACGTATTTTTTTTGTAATTTTCTCATTGATTCGTCAGTGTTACACAAATGATATTTCTTTTGTACAAACCTCTCTCACCATAATTTTTTGCACTTTCTCCGACCGAGGACTTGAACTTACACAAATGATATTCATTACTATAGGGAAAAGTCCTAGTTATGTAATAAACATCGAACGACTCACTTCTTTAAACTTTAACTTCCAGATCTTAAAATAACAGTGGCAAATCCATGTTTACAAACTTTTTAAACTGATCGTTTTTCTAATTTGACCCTCCTGGTTTTTTATAAACATTTTGAACTTCTATGTTTTTTAAATTGGAACTTCTCCAATTTTTTTAATAAAATGTAGAAACACCTTTTTTTATAAACTTTTTGAACTGCTCCATTTTTAGTTTTTGAACTTCTTGGTTTATTCTGTAGTGACGGCGAAAATTACAGGTTTGTAATAAACATTGAACCGCCGTATTATATAAATTTGAACTTCAAGTTACTTTTTAGAAATGGTTAAACTTACAAAACAAAATTATGTTTTCCACCATTTCTATGAACTTACTATGTTATATCTTTTGCAGTTTTATTTTTTCAATTTGACATTCTTGATATTGTAATAAACATGGAACTTCCCCATTATTTAAATTAGAACCTCTAGGTTTTTTTGTAGAACGGGGATATTCCATTTCCTCTATAAATTTTGAGCTGCTCTATTTTTTTAATTTGGCCTTCTTGGGTTATTATTTAGTAACGGAAAAAATCCTAATGTAATAATAAGCATTGAACCGCTCTGCTATTTGTATTTGAACTTCTAGTATTTTACGAGAAAATCACCATTTTAGGTTTTATTTTTCTTTTAGTAATGAAAAAAATCGCAATAATTTTTCGTAAACATCGAACTTCCTTCTCTTCTCTGTTCTTTTTTCGTTGTACATGAGAAAATATATTTTTTCTCATTTTTGTGTACTAAGCACACACACGCACATCACATCCACAATTTTTTGGTAGTCAAATGAAAAAGGTTACACTCCCACAAGCATAAACAAACGAACTTCCCTGAATTTTTTAGCATAATACATGAACTTCTCTGGTACAAAATTGTTTTGTCTCTGATACTAGTGGGTGGAGCCTCACAAGTGGCGGTGCTGGTTGTCGGACAGGCGAGAGGAAGAATGGTGATGCTGGGGAAGGTCTGATTTAGTCATTGCTGTAGTCCACGCACCACAACATGGACTTCTTGGTTTTTATTACTTTTTGTAGTAACGAAAAAAATCTTAGTTTTATTTTAATAACCTTCAAACCGTTGTGTTTTTACGCCTCGGGGACGACCATGCAAACATCAGGAATTAGGAAGATCTATTTTTCAGTACATCTTCTCAAAAATGCACATTTTTACTCTATGCGAACTTCAAGTTTTTTTATACATGAATTTCATTATGAATTTTCATTTTATTTCTGCACGTGAATTTCATACTTGGACTTTTTATCATGTTACAATTTTTTGAACTTTTTTTCTTATATTTGAACTTCTTTCTCTTTCTCTTATATACAAAAAAAGAAAGTAAAACCACCCGTTCTTTTCCTATGAACTTGCCGAGCTAAAAAAATTAAACTCATTCTAGATTTAAAAAATCAACTTCTAAATTTTTGTTTCATGAATTCCTTGGTATTAATACATGAACTTTTCAATAGGACAATTTCTAAGTTGCAAAACATGCACAAAAAGAGAAGAAGGAAAGATGTAAAATGAGTGTGCAAAAGCTATAGAAATTTGGGGATAATTTGAGCATAAGAATCAGCAGCAAAAAGACAGTGGCAGACTTACATTTCTCCACCACACATTCTCAAATGACCTGGCCACACAGTAACTACATGCACCCAATCCTTTTTACATAAAAATGCACTAACTAGTGGCAGACTTACATTTCTCCACCACACATTCCCTTCGTATCTTGTCTCACGTTATCCACAAAGTGTTGATGCGTTATCTTCTTCGTGCTTTTGTTCTTATTACCTGTACTCTGAAACAAGCAACATCTTGATTCAGAAAGCAACCGTAATGGTGGCCAATTTTCTGGAGAAGCTTCCATGCATTCTTCTTTTTGCAGTTGGACTTGCCCATCAGGAGAAGCTAACCTGCAATGGTGGCCAATTTTCTGGAGGGATTCTGGAGTTGGCCAGCGGGGCAGCCCGGGGTGTTAGAGGCAAGGGCACGTCTAGGTAGCCAAGAGTACGACCGCCAACAACGTGCAGGGTCTACAACAAGGCCATGGGCGCTGTCTTCCACGGGATGTAGGTAGCGACAAGCAGAGCGGCGTCTCCGCCAGGAACAATTTTGGATGTAGGGTCACGCACAACTCACCACCATGGTTGCTGGAGAAGTCGCGGCGAGCTAAGGGGCTGCAGCACACGAGGTACGAATATACATGAGATATCTTTTTAACATGTACAGTACATGGAGATCCCAGTATACATAAATATTTTTAGGCAAATGGCAACTAGCGACATGTGGAAACAGAAAGAAAGTCCCAGCTGAATGCTTGCCACCCGTGGTAGGTAATAAACTAAAACTTTGAACGAAAAATGTTAAGAGGGAATTGGTCTCAGAAGAAGTCTCCCTTCACTAGATTCAGTAGAAGTTGAATTGGATGGTGGGCAGCAGGATCTAGGCTGATGTGTTCATGGATGGCCAGCGGCTCTGTCGTTGAACGGCCCGTGGCTGTGTAGTTCAAAGGCTCGGGTTGCTTTGGGAGGACGCAGGGCGCCCTGCAGATCGGATCAAGGTGAGGGTGCTCTCCACTACCTAGAAGAAAAGGCTCTGAAGGACAAAACACACACACACAAGAACAACTGCACATTAGGATTTCTAAATGGTCCTCTGTTTGTAGACATAAAGTATGAACACATGCATTAGCATGTACATCTCAGTTCCTCACATTATACATGGTTAATTCTTTTTTAACAGCATATGAAATGAATTGTCAAATCGATACTCAGAAATGGGCTCCCTTTTATGAAGATCAATACAGACCCAATCGTCCATGGTTCTTCTTTTAACATACTAAGATGAACAGCAGAGAACCAGCAAAACTGAATTTGCAAACAATATTGTAGAAGCAACAAAGTTTCCTGTAGCTTTGAACGAGTAGAGCTGATTTGGAAGAAGTGGTGCAGGGGTTGAAGCAAGAGATGATGGGAAGGTCAATCAAAGGAGCTGCAGAAGGTCACACATGAAGGATGCCAAGGCAGCATGTGCAGAGTTGAGTGAAGGAGCATGGTGTGTTTGCATAGAGGGCATGCCGATTGGGTAATGCCCCTGGGCGGCGGCTTCGGGGAGCAAGGGCGTTGGTGCAGGGGGCTGGCGGATAATGGGAGCAGGGCAGCAGACCCCGGGAGGAGCCAATGGTTTGGCAGGTCAATCTCATTTTCTCCAGCAGGATCCTCACGCGGGGGCGGCGAGTGGCTCTGGCGTGCTGCAGGAGATGCTAGGAGGATCCCTCGAACTTCCTCCGGAATCAGCCTCGAACTTCTACCGACAAAGCGCCAGCGGTGCTATGGGAGGAGGTCGACGTCGGCGTCGCAGTAGAAGGCTTGCGGCGGCGTCACGCTAGGTGGGGTAGGCGGCCTGTGTTGATTCCCGGTTGGGGGTTTCCAGGGGAAGCGGTGCACGGGGTTGGAGGGGTGGCGGCGCCTGCGGTCAGGGGAGGCGGCACCTGGGTTGGGGGCGACGGCCCCTGGGGTTGAGGGCGGCGGCGATTGGGTGGTCCCCGGTGATGGGTGGGTCGGTGGTTTCTTGGGTGGCGGCGGGGATCCAGGGGAGAGAGGTGCGGGAGGTGGGGAACAGTGGTTGGTGCTTTTTTTGCATCTTTGGGATTTGAGGAACACCGTGTCGCTCCCTATATAGGGCCCCATGATCCAAATAGTTATTCTAATCCTGGGATTAGAATAGTGCCACTATATATATATACACACACATACATACATACATACATACATATTTTAGAGTGTTGATTCACTCATTTTGCTTCGTATGTAGTTCACATTGGAATCTCTAAAAGACTTATATTACGGAACAGAGGGAATACATCATCAAATTATGCTTCGAGTAAAATTTACATCATAAAAAAACCTTTTTATATCACCAAAAACATTCAACTCAAACAGATAATGTAAAAATAGGTGTTGCAGCGAATCAACCTTTGGTCGGATTGTTAGAGGGACAGTGATATCCCCAGCCCACCAGGGTTCAAGTCCTGGTGCTTGCATTATTCCTGGATTTATTTCAGGATTTCCAATGATGCGCTTTCAATGTGAGGAGATGTTCCCATCGACAACGAGGCTCCTATGGTGACTTTATAAATCTCAAGATGATATACCGATTCAGTCTCTCGAAGGTGCTCATAGAGGTAGATGTGCGTGTGTGCATTCATGGGGTGAGTGTATGCACGTATGTATGAGCGCTTGCGTCTGTATTGTCTTAAAAAGTAAGGTGTTGCAATGCATCACGGTTGTCTTTTTATGGGTGCCATATTTTACACCATCTATTGGATCACCTGATGGAAAAATAGCAGTTGGCGATGCATATTTTGCTCTAATAGTGTGGTCCCTGTTGGGGAACGTGGTATTTCAAAATTTTCCTATGCACATGCAAGATCCCTCCAGGCGATGCATAGCAAAGAGCGGGAAAGAGTATGTCTACGTACCCTTGTAGACCGAAAGCGGAAGCGTTATGAAACACAGTTGATGTAGTCGAACGTCTTCGCGATCCAACCGATCAAGTACCGAACGCACGGCACCTCCGCGATCTGCACACGTTCAGCTCGGTGACGTCCCTCGTACTCTTGATCCAGCTAAGGCCGAGGGAGAGTTTCGTCAGCACGATGGCGTGATGACGGTGATCATGAAGTTACCGATGCAGGGCTTCGCCTAAGCACTACAACGATATGACCGAGGTGGAAATCTATGGAGCGGGGCACCACACACGGCTAAGACAACTATCAACTTGTGTGTCTATGGGGTGCCCCCTCCCCCATATATAAAGAAGGGGAGGAGGGGAGGGCCGACCCTCTCTATGGCGCACCCAAGGGGGAGTCCTACTCCCAGAAGGAGTAGGTTCCCCCCTTCCCTAGTTGGAGTAGGAGAAGAAGGAAGAGGGAGAAAGAGGGAAGGAAAGGGGGGGGGGGGGCAACCCCCACCCAATTCGGATTGGGCTTGGGGGGCGCGCGCCCTCCACCTGGCCTCCTCCTCCTCCCTCCCACTAAGGCCCAATAAGGCCCATTGACTCCCCGGGGTGTTCCGGTAACCCCCCGGTACTCCGGTAAATGCCCGAACTCATCCGGAATCATTCTGATGTCCAAACATAGCCTTCCAATATATCGATCTTTATGTATCGACCATTTTGAGACTCCTCGTCATGTCCGTGATCACATCCGGGACTCCGAACTACCTTCGGTACATCAAAACACATAAACTCATAATAGCAATCGTCATCGAACATTAAGCGTGTGGACCCTACGGGTTCGAGAAATATGTAGACATGACCGAGACTCACTTCCGGTCAATAACCAATAGCAGAACCTGGATGCTCATATTGGTTCCTACATATCCTATGAAGATCTTTATCGGTCAAACCGCATAACAACATACGTTGTTCCCTTTGTCATTGGTATGTTACTTGCCCAAGATTCGATCATCGGTATCTCAATACCTAGTTCAATCTCGTTACCGGCAAGCCTCTTTACTCGTTTTGTAATGCAACATCCCGCAACTAACTCATTAGTCACATTGCTTGCAAGGCTTATAGTGATGTGCATTACCGAGAGGGCCCAGAGACACCTCAACAATCGGAGTGACAAATCCTAATCTCGATCTATGCCAACTCACCAAACACCATCGGAGACACTTGTAGAGCATCTTTATAGTCACCCAGTTACATTGTGATGTTTGATAGCACAATAAGTGTTCCTCCGGTATTCAGGAGTTGCATAATCTCATAGTCATATGAACATATATAAGTCATGGAGAAAGCAATAGCAATAAACTAAATGATCATAGTGCTGAGCTAACGCATGGGTCAAGTCAATCACATCATTCTCTAATGATGTGATCCCGTTCATCAAATGACGACTCATGTCTATGGTTAGGAAACTTAACCATCTTTGATTAACGAGCTAGTCAAGTAGAGGCATACTAGTGACACTCTGTTTGTCTATGTATTCACACATGTGCTAAGTTTCCGGTTAATACAATTCTAGCATGAATAATAAACATTTATCATGATATAAGGAAATATAAATAACAACTTTATTATTGCTTCTAGGGCATATTTCCTTCAGTCTCCCACTTGCACTAGAGTCAAGAATCTAGATTACACAATAATGATTCTAACACCCATGGAGTCTTGGTGTTGATCATGTTTTGCTCGTGAGAGAGGCTTAGTCAACGGGTCTGCAACATTCAGATCCGTATGTATCTTGCAAATCTCTATGTCTCCCTCCTTGACTTGATCGCGGATGGAATTGAAGCGTCTCTTGATGTGCTTGGTTCTTTTGTGAAATCTGGATTCCTTTGCCAAGGCAATTGCACCAGTATTGTCACAAAATATTTTCATTGGACCCGATGCACTAGGTATGACACCTAGATCGGATATGAACTCCTTCATCCAGACTTCTTCGTTTGCTGCTTCCGAAGCAGCTATCTACTCCGCTTCACACGTAGATCCCGCCACGACGCTTTGCTTAGAACTGCACCAACTGACAGCTCCACCTTTCAATAAAAACATGTATCCGGTTTGTGACTTCGAGTCATCCGGATCAGTGTCAAAGCTTGCATCGACGTAATCGTTTACGACGAGCTCTTTGTTACCTCCATATACGAGAAACATATCCTTAGTCCTTTTCAAGTATTTTAGTATGTTCTTGACCGCTGTCCAGTGATCCACTCCTAGATTACTTTGGTACCTCCTTGCTAAAATTATAGCAAGGCACACATCAGGTCTGGTACATAGCATTTCATACATGATAGAGCCTATGGCTGAAGCATAGGGAACATCTTTCATTTTCTCTCTATCTTCTGCACTGGTCGGGCATTGAGTCTGACTCAACTTCACACCTTGTAACACATGCAAGAACCCTTTCTTTGCTTGATCCATTTTGAACTTCTTCAAAACTTTATCAAGGTATGTGCTTTGTGAAAGTCCAATTAAGCGTCTTGATGTATCTCTATAGATCTTGATGCCCAATATATAGGCAGCTTCACCGAGGTCTTTCATTGAAAAATTCTTATTCAAGTATCCTTTTATGCTATTTAGAAATTCAGTATCATTTCTGATCAGCAATATGTCATCCACATATAATATCAGAAATGCTACAGAGCTCCCACTCACTTTCTTGTAAATATAGGCTTCTCCAAAAGTCTGTATAAAACCATATGCTTTGATCAAACTATCAAAGCGTATATTCCAACTCCGAGAGGCTTGCCCCAGTCCATAAATGGATTGCTAGAGCTTGCACACTTTGTTAGCACCTTTTGGATCGACAAAACCTTCCAGTTGCATCATATACAACTCTTTAAGATATCCATTAAGGAATGCAGTTTTGACATCCATTTGCCAAATTTCTTAATCATAAAATGCGACAATTGCTAACATGATTTGAACGGACTTAAGCATCGCTACGAGTGAGAAGGTCTCATCGTAGTCAACTCCTTGAACTTGTCGAAAACCTTTCGCAACAAGTCAAGCTTTGTAGACAGTAATATTACCATCAGCGTTAGTCTTCTTCTTAAAGATCCTTTTATTCTCTATGGCTTGCCGATCATCGGGCAACTCAACCAAAGTCCACACTTTGTTCTCATACATGGATCCCGTCTCAGATTTCATGGCCTCAAGCCATTTTGCGGAATTTGGGCTCATCATCGCTTCCTCATAGTTCGTAGGTTCGTCATGGTCAAGTAACATGACTTCCAGAACAGGATTACCGTACCACTCTAGTGTGGATCTTACTCTATTTGACCTACAAGGTTCGGTAGTAACTTGATCAGAAGTTTCATGATCATCATCATTAGCTTCCTCACTTACTGGTGTAGGAATCACTGGAACTGATTTATGTGATAAACTACTTTCCAATAAGGGAGCAGGTACAGTTACCTCATCAAGTTCTACTTTCCTCCCACTCACTTCTTTCGAGAGAAACTCCTTCTCTTGAAAGGATCCATTCTTAGCAATGAATATCCTGCCTTCGGATCTGTGATAGAAGGTATACCCAACAGTCTCTTTTGGGTATCCTATGAAGACACATTTCTCCGATTTGGGTTCGAGCTTATCAGGTTGAAGCTTTTTCACATAAGCATCGCAACCCCAAACTTTAAGAAACGACAACTTGGGTTTCTTGCCAAACCACAGTTCATAAGGTGTCATCTCAACGGATTTTGATGGTGCCCTATTTAACGTGAATGCAGCCGTATCTAAATCATAACCCCAAAACGATAGCGGTAAATTAGTAAGAGACATCATAGATCGCACCATATCTAATAAAGTGCGGCTACGTCGTTTGGACACACCATTACGCTGTGGTGTTCCAGGTGGCGTGAGTTGCAAAACTATTCTGTATTGTTTCATATGAAGACCAAACTCGTAACTCAAATATTCTCCTCCACGACTTAATTTTCTTGTTATGATGATTTTCCACTTCACTCTGAAATTCTTTGAACTTTGCAAATGTTTCAGACTTATGTTTCATCAAGTAGATATACCCATATCTGCTCAAATCATCTGTGAAGGTCAGAAAATAACGATACCCGCCACGAGCATCAACACTCATCGGACAGCATACATCGGTATGTATAATTTCCAATAAGTCTGTTGCTCGTTCCATTGTTCTGGAGAACGGAGTCTTAGTCATCTTGCCCATGAGGTATGGTTCACAAGCATCAAGTGCTTCATAATCAAGTGATTCCAAAAGCCCATCAGCATGGAGTTTTTTCATGCGCTTTACACTAATATGACCTAAACGGCAGTTCCACAAATAAGTTGCACTATCATTATTAAACTTATATCTTCTGGCTTCAATACTATGAATATGTGTATCACTACTATCAAGATTTAGTAAAAATAGACCACTCATCAAGGGTGCATGACCATAAAAGATATTACTCATATAAATAGAACAACCATTATTCTCTGATTTAAATGAATAGCCGTCTCACATCAAACAAGATCCAGATATAATGATCATGCTCAATGCTGGCACCAAATAACAATTATTTAGGTCTAAAACTAATCACGAAGTTAGATGTAGAGGTAGCGTGCCGACGGCGATCACATCGACTTTGGAACAATTTCCCACGCGCATCGTCACCTCGTCCTTAGCCAATCTTCGCTTAATCTGTAGCCCCTGTTTCGAGTTGCAAATGTTAGCAACTGAACCAGTATCAATTACCCAGTCACTACTGCGAGCATTAGTAAGGTACACATCAATAAAATGTATATCAAATATACCTTTCACTTTGCCATCCTTCTTTTCTGCCAAATACTTGGGGAAGTTCTGCTTCGAGTGACCAGTCCCTTTGCAGTAGAAGCACTCAGTCTCAGGCTTAGGTCCAAACTTGGGCTTCTTCACTTGAGCAGCAACTTGCTTGTCGATCTTCTTGAAGTTCCCCTTCTTTCCTTTACACCTTTTCTTGAAACTAGTGGTCTTGTTGACCATCAACACTTGATGCTCCTTCTTGATTTCTACCTCCGCAACCTTTAGCATTGCGAAGAGCTCGGGAATCATCTTATCCATCCCTTGCATATTATAGTTCATCACGAAGCTTTTGTAGCTTGGTGGCAGTGATTGAAGAACTCTGTCAATGACACTATCAACTGGAAGATTAACTCCCAGCTGAGTCAAGTGATTCTGGTACCCAGACATTTTGAGTATATGTTCACTGACAGAACTATTCTCCTCCATTTTGCAACTGTAGAACTTATTGGAGACTTCATATCTCTCAATCCTGGCATTTGCTTGAAATATTAACTTCAACTCCTGGAACATCTCATATGCTCCATGACGTTCAAAACGTTGTTGAAGTCCCGGTTCTAAGCCGTAAAGCATGGCACACTGAACTATCGAGTAGTCATCAGCTTTGCTCTGCCAGGTGTTCATAACATCTGGCGTTGCACCTGCAGCAGGTTTGGCACCTAGCGGTGCTTCCAGGACGTAATTCTTCTGTGCAGCAATGAGGATAATCCTCAAGTTACGAACCCAGTCCGTGTAATTGCTACCATCATCTTTCAACTTAGCTTTCTCTAGAAACGCATTAAAATTCAATGGAACAACAACACAGGCCATTTATCTACAACAACATAGACATGCAAAATACTATCAGGTACTAAGTTCATGATAAATTAAAGTTTAATTAATCATATTACTTAAGAACTCCCACTTAGATAGACATCCCTCTAATCATCTAAGTGATCACGTGATCCATATCAACTAAACCATGTCCGATCATCACGTGAGATGGAGTAGTTTTCAATGGTGAACATCACTATGTTGATCATATCTACTATATGATTCACGCTCGACCTTCCAGTCTCAGTGTTCCGAGGCCATATCTGCATATGCTAGGCTCCTGAAGTTTAACCCGAGTATTCTGTTTGTGCAAAACTAGCTTGCACCCGTTGTATGTGAACACAGAGCTTATCAACACCCGATCATCATGTGGTGTCTCGGGACGATGAACTGTAGCAACGGTGCATACTCAGGGAGAACACATATACCTTGAAATTTTGTGAGAGATCATCTTATAATGCTACTGCCGTACTAAGCAAAATAAGATGCATAAAGGATAAACATCACATGCAATCAATATAATTGATATGATATGGCCATCATCATCTTGTGCCTTTGATCTCCATCTCCAAAGCACCGTTAAGATCACCATCATCACCGGCTTGACACCTTGATCTCCATCGTAGCATCATTGTCATCTCGCCAACTATTGCTTCTACGACTATCGCTACCGCATAGTGATAAAGTAAAACAATTACATGGCAATTGCATTTCATACAATAAAGCGACAACCATATGGCTCCTGCCAGTTGCCGATAACTGTGTTACAAAACATGATTATCTCATACAACAATTCATATAATCACGTCTTGACCATATCACATCACAACATGCCCTGCAAAAACAAGTTAGACGTCCTCTACTTTGTTGTTGCAACTTTTACATGGCTGCTACGGGCTTAGCAAGAACCGTTCTTACCTACGCATTAAAAACCACAACACGGTATAGTGATTGCTTTTGATCTTCAGAAAGAACCCTGTTCATTGAATCAGATTCAACTAAAGTTGGAGAAATAGACACCCACTAGCCACCTGTGTGCGAAGCACGTCAGTAGAAACACATAATGTCGGTCTGAGCCGCTTCATCGAACAATACCGCTGAATCAAGAATCAACTAGTGACAGCAAGCAATATGTATATACCAACGCCCACAACTCCTTTGTGTTCTACTCATGCATATAACATCTACGCATAGACCTGGCTCTGATGCCACTATTGGGGAACGTAGTATTTCAAAATTTTCCTATGCACATGCAAGATCCATCTAGGTGATGCATAGCAACGAGCGGGGAAGAGTATGTCTATGTACCCTTGTAGACCGAAAGCAGAAGCATTATGAAACGCGGTTGATGTAGTCGAACGTCTTCGCGATCCAACTGGTCAAGTACAGTACGCACAACACCTCCACGATCTGCACACGTTCAGCTCGCTGACGTCCCTCGTACTCTTGATCCAGCTGAGGCCGAGGGAGAGTTTCGTCAGCATGATGGCGTGATGATGGTGATGATGAAGTTATCGACGCATGGCTTCGCCTAAGCACTACAACGATATGACCGAGGTGGAAATCTGTGGAGGGGGGCACCGCACACGGCTAATACAACTATCAACTTGTGTGTCTATGGGGTGCCCCCTCCCCCTTATATAAAGGAGTGGAGGAGGGGAGGGCCGGCCCTCTTTATGGCGCGCCCAAGGGGGAGTCCTACTCCCAGAAGGAGTAGGTTTCCTCCCTTCCCTAGTTGGAGTAGGAGTAGAAGGAAGAGGGAGAAAGAGGGAAGGAAAGGGGGGCACCCAATTTGGATTAGGCTTGGGAGGGGGTCGCCCTCCACCTGGCCGCCTCCTCCTCTCTCCCACCAAGGCCCAATAAGGCCCATTGACTCCTCGGGGGGTTCCAGTAACCCCCCCGGTACTCCGGTAAATGCCTGAACTCATTCGGAACCATTCCGATGTCCAAACATAGCCTTCCAATATATCGTTCTTTATGTCTCAACCATTTTGAGACTCCTCGTCATGTCCGTGATCACATATGGGACTCCGAACTACCTTCGGTACATCAAAACACATAAACTCATAATACCGATCGTCATCGAATGTTAAGTGTGCGGACCCTACGGGTTCAAGAATTATGTAGACATGACCGAGAATCACTTTCGGTCAATAACCAATACCGGAACCTGGATGCTCATATTGGTTCCTACATATCCTACGAAGATCTTTATCGGTTAAACCGCATAACAACATACATTGTTCCCTTTGTCATTGGTATGTTACTTGCTCGAGTTTTGATCGTTGGTATCTCAATACCTAGTTCAATCTCGTTACCGGCAAGTCTCTTTACTCACTCTGTAATGCAACATCCTGCAACTAACTCATTAGTCACATTTCTTGCAAGGCTTATAGTGATGTGCATTACCGAGAGGGACCAGAGATACCTCTCCGATAATCGGAGTGACAAATCCTAATCTCGATCTATGGCAACTCAACAAACACCATCGGAGACACCTGTAGAGCATCTTTATAGTCACCCAATTACGTTGTGATGTTTGATAGCACACTAAGTGTTCCTCCGGTATTCGGGAGTTGCATAATCTCATAGTCATAGGAACATGTATAAGTCATGGATAAAGCAATAGCAATAAACTAAACGATCATAGTGCTAAGATAACGGATGGGTCAAGTCAATCACATCATTCTTTAATGATGTGATCCCGTTCATCAAATGACAACTCATGTCTATGGTTAGGAAACTTAACCATCTTTGATTAACGAGCTAGTCAAGTAGAGGCATACTAGTGACACTCTGTTTGTCTATGTATTCACACATGTACTAAGTTTCCAGTTAATACAATTCTAGCATGAATAATAAACATTTATCATGATATACGGAAATATAAATAACAACTTTATTATTGCCTCTAGGGATATTTCCTTCAGTCCCCTGGTGATGTAAAATTTTCTCAAGAGCATCAAGTGACGTAAATTTTCATTACTTGGTGGCCTATTTTACATCAGCCCTATTCCCGAGCAAAAATATTTGCATTACGTTATCTATTGGAGCAACGATTTTGCCCTCTCTTGTAGAGATGCCTTGGAAGCATAATTATGTGCGTGTATGAAGGGGTTATCATCTGCCTTAATGAGACCAAGCTTCTTGTCAAAGTGGAGGTGGATTCACTTGAATTGATCAAGCAGGTGCAATCCATCGACAACAATAGATCAATTTATGCTTATCTATTCAAAGAGATTAAGCATATAATGAGCATCCGTGAGAGTAGTATTACCCATATTATTAGACCCGAGAATAAAGTTAGTAGTTGTTTAGCTATTTTCACTAGAGAGGAAGGGAGAACTATGACGTGTTTAGGCTTTGGTCCTCCTAGAGCTTTGGAACTTGCATCTTCTGATTGTAATCCTGCCGGGGGTTGAGTAATACAAGTTTCAGTTCATGAAAGAAAATGTTTTTCCCTCTCATGATGTAAAAAGTGGTCCCAACCTATTTTACACCATCTCCTTCCTTTGGCTCGTCTCCTTCCTTTCCTTACTTTGTTCTATACCTAGTGTTCGCTAGGTGCGTTCTCCTCTTTAATCATTTGGTTATTTTTCTACTCTCCTTTTCCTAATGGGTTGATGAAATTTGGCTGCTCCTGTCGACATTCAAAAATAAGTTCCACAATCTTACCCGCGAGAGGTGGTATGTGGGCTATGTAGTTGATCACAATTCAAGATATGCAGTAATGGCCAGCCCACATTACATCGACATGCATGGTTAGCAGTTGTTCTCACTGGCCATTGTTGTTTAGGTCATCTCTAGTACTTCCCTGAGCTTAACTTTCTAAACGAGCGCTCAAACCATAACTTCTCAAATTCGAGGAGTTAAAAACTATGCACCTAACACTCAACTTCCTTTTTTGTGGCTAATTCTTGCATCCTTTTGCATATTACTCCATTTGTACTACATTTACACATATTCATTTGGAACTTCATATTTCCAAAGCAGCAATTTCAACAACATCTGCATTCAATGTTTTCAAATGTAAATATTCAAATTTCAACACACCATATGGTCCAAATGAAGTAACGATCAAAATACAAAAAATGATAAAAGCACACGAATCAAGTGCTATGATGTGCCCACAAGTGCACCAAGATCATCCTAGACTTGGTACTGAGCTTTTCGGTTCTCAATCTTACTACGCGTTGCAAGGAATCTTTGTATCCTATTTGCTTGATGTTGCAGCTGGACAAGTTCCTGAAGGAAATATGCCCTAGAGGCAATAATAAAGTTGTTATTTTATATTTCCTTATATCATGATAAATGCTTATTATTCATGCTAGAATTGTATTAACCGGAAACTTGATACATGTGTGGATACATAGACAAAACACCGTGTCCCTAGTAAGCCTCTACTAGACTAGCTCGTTAATCAAAGATGGTTAAGTTTCCTAACCATAGACATGTGTTGTCATTTGATGAATGGGATCACATCATTAGGAGAATGATGTGATGGACAAGACCCATCCGTTAGCTTAGCATATTAATCATTCAGTTTTATTGCTATTGCTTTCTTCATGTCAAATATATATTCTTTCGATTGTGAGATTATGCAACTCCTGGATACCGGAGGAATGCCTTGTGTGCTATCAAACGTCACAACATAACTGGGTGATTATAAAGATGCTCTACAAGTATCTCCGAAGGTGTTTGTTGGGTTGGCATAGATCGAGATTAGGATTTGTCACTCCGAGTATCGGAGAGGTATCTCTGGTCCCTCTCGGTAATGCACATCATAAGACGCCTTGCAAGCAAAGTGACTAATGAGTTAGTTGCGGGATGATGTATTACGAAACAAGTAAAGAGACTTGCCAGTAACGAGATTGAACTAGGTATGAAGATACCGACAATAGAATCTCGGGCAAGTAACATACCGATGCACAAAGGGAATAACGTATGTTGTCATAAGGGTTCTACTGATAAACATATTTGTAGAATATGTACGAGCCAATATGATCATCCAAGTTCCTTTGTTGGTTATTGACCGGAGAGGTGTCTCGGTCATGTCTACATAGTTCTCGAACCCATAGGGTCCGCACGCTTAACGTTCGATGATGATTTTGGATTATATGAGTTATGTGATTTGGTGATTGAATGTTGTTCGGGGCCCCAGATGAGATCATGGACATGACGAGGAGTCTCGAAATGGTTGAGAAGTAAAGATTGATATATAAGACAATAGTATTAAGACACTAGAAGTGTTCCGGAGGGTATCATGTACATATCGGGTCACCAGAAGGGGTTCTGGGTACCCCCCGGCAAAGATATGGGCCTTACGGGCCAAGAGAGGGACAGACCAGCCCACAAAGGGCTTGTGCACCCCCATATAGGCCGAAATAGGAGGAGAAGGAAAGAGGGGAAGGGAGAAGGAAAGGGAAGGATTCGGCCTCCCCCTTCCTTCCCTCCCCCTCTCTTTCCTTTCCCCTCCGGTTAATACGAAAGGGGTGCCGAATTGGAGAGGAACCCCAAGTAGGATTCGGTCTACTTGGGGCACCCCTTGGCTGCTCCCTCTCCCTCCCACCTATATATATGAGGGAAGGGAGGTGCCTACAATACACAACAACATCTATTAGCCGTGTGCGGTGCCCCCTCCACATATTACACCCTCGGTCATATTCTCGCGGTGCTTAGGCGGAGCCCTGCGCGGACCACTTCACGATCATCGTCACCACGCCGTCGTGCTGACGGAACTCATCTACTTCCTCAACACTCTGCTGGATCAAGGGTTCGAGGGACGTCATCGAGCTGAACGTGTGCAGAACTCGGAGGTGTCGTACGTTCGGTGCTTGATCGGTCGAAACAAGAAGAAGTTCGACTACATCAACCGCGTTGTCAAACGCTTCCGCTTTCAGTCTACGAGGGTATGTAGACACACTCTCCCCCTCCTGTTGTTATGCATCTCCTATATAGATCATGCGTGAGCGTATGATTTTTTTTGAAATTGCATGCTACATTTCCCGATAGTGGCAGGTCTATGCATAGATGATATGCACGAGTAGAACACAAAGAGTTGTGGGCGGTGATCGTCATACTACTTACCACCAATGTCTTATTTTGATTTAGCGGTATTGTTGGATGAAGCGGCCCAGACCAACCTTACATGACCACGTTCATGAGACCGGTTCCACCCACAGACATGCAACTAGTTTTTCATAAAGGTGGCTAGCGGGAGTCTGTTTCTCCAACTTTAGTTGAATCAAGTTTGACCGCGGCTGGTCCTTATTGAAGGTTAAAACAGAAAACTTGATAAATCACCATTGTGGTTTTGATGCATAGGTAAGAACTGTTCTTGCTAGAAGCCCGTAGCAGCGACGTAAAACTTGCAACAACAAAGTAGAGGACGTCTAACTTGTTTTTGCAGGGCATGTTGTGATGTGATATGGTCAAGACATGATGTGATATACGTTATTGTATGAGATGATCATGTTTTGTAAAAGTTACTAGCAACTGGTAGGAGCCTTATGCTTGTCTCTTTATTGTATGAAATGCAAACGCCATGTAATTGCTTTACTTTATCACTATGTGTTAGCGATAGTTGTAGAAGCAATAGTTGGCGAGACGACCACGATGCTACGATGGAGATCAAGGTGTCAAGTCAGTGACGATGGAGATCATGACGATGCTTTGGAGATGGAGATGAAAAGCACAAGATGATTGTCGGTGTCAAAACCGGCAGATCTCGGGTAGGGTGTCCCGAACTGTGCGTCTATGGATCGAAGGTAACAAGAGACAGGGAACACGATGTTTACCCAGGTTTGGGCCCTCTTGATGGAGGTAATACCCTACATCCTGCTTGATTGACTTTGATGAATATAGGGGTTACAAGAGTTGATCTACCACGAGATCGTAATGGCTAAACCCTAGATGTCTAGCCTGTATGATTATGACTGTGTCTCTACGGACTAAACCCTCCGATTTATATAGACACCGGAGGGACCTAGGGTTGTACAGAGTCGGTTTACAGAGGAAGGAATCTTCATATCCGAATGCCAAGCTTGCCTTCCACATAAAGGAGAGTCCCATACGGACACAGGAGGAAGTCTTCTGTCTTGTATCTTCATGGCCCATTAGTCCGGCCCACGTCACATAGCCCGGACGCCCGAGGACCCCTTAATCCAGGACTCCCTCAGTAGCCCCTGAACCAGGCTTCAATGATGATGTGTCCGGCGTGCAGATTGTCTTCAACATTGCAAGGTCGGTTCCTCCTCTGAATACTTCAAAGTAGTCCTCGAACATAGAAAACGTGTCCAGCTCTGCGAAACAGACACCACACACAACCACAATAGGGTATAATATTTAACAATTCCCATCTACTGACGACTTTCATGGCGAGACGTTATGTCCCTTGCCTGGTTATTATTTCGAACCATCTTTCAGTCTCTCTCTCCATGTTACAAGACGCGGTCTTTATTGGCGCATCTTGTCAAAGCAGAGATCGTGCCCCCTTATCACAGGATTCTTATCAATATGGGCGTGGGTAATCCAACCGTGTCGTTTGCATGATCCCTTGGGAACAGGCGAGCTTTAAGGCCCGTGAGGAGGTGTTCAATATTCATCGCCTTTATAGAGGGGTACATACCCGTCTTTCTCCCCCGCGCCTATCTCTTCTTCAGCCCTTCCAGCCTCAAGCTCCAGCGCCCAGGTCTCGATTTCTTTCATTGCTACCAAGCCTTCTAGTCATGTCCAGCTCTCAAGGTAGGTGGACGGTCTCCTCGGTCACCGAGGAAGATATCATGAAGCTCCGGGAGGCGAGGTACCTGACTGCGGAAATCCCCCACAGGCTCCCTGCCAAGGGGCAGGTTATCCCCACACCTAAATCCGGTGAGAGGGTTGTATTCATCTCTTACTTACTCCGCGGGCTAGGGTTCGCTCTCCACCCCTTCGTTCGTGGCCTTATGTTCTATTATGGGCTTGATTTTCGCGATCTAGCTCCGGACTCCTTTCTCCACATTTCAACATTTATTGTTATGTGTGAAGCTTTTCTCCGCATCCCCCACACTTTGGCCTATGGCTCAAGACCTTCAATGTGAAGCCGAAAATAGTCGACGGGGAGCAGGTGGAGTGCGGTGGTGCTATGGTGAGAAAGCTCGCCAATACTGTCTGGCCAAAAGGAACCTTCACGGAAACCTCCAACTTATGGCAGCGGGAGTGGTTCTATATCACCGAACCCCACGGTACCAAATGGACAGCCACGCCTGCGTTCCGATCTGGCCCTCCATTTTGACTTGCATCATGGATTAATAAGGGGCTTGACTGGGGATCAATTGATGAAGTGCAGACACTGCAAAGTTGTATCCAGAGCATCCTCGAAAAGGACACCCGCCTCATTAACGTGATCCAGGTGATTCTAGTCCGCCGGATACTCCCGTGTCAGCGACGGCCTCTCCGCATGTCGGAGTTCAACCCGGAAGGTCTGCGGACCCTTCAGCAATTCTTCGACACAATGCACAGAGGGATGTGGAAAATATTCTTCAAGACCTGAAAGTAGTGGCCGGACACATCCGAGGACATCGGCCTCAACTGCAACCATTCGGATACCTCGGTAAGCACCCAACTTCTGAACGCAACTCGGTTGATTATCCCATAGCGACGTACCGAGAAACCTATCTTCGACCAGGGCTGGATAAAGGAGGAATGAATTAGGTGTTCGGCTCCCCTTCCCGAAGACTCAGTTGATCCTGTGTTAATGAGGACGCTGGCCCCGACGCCATATCAAATGCCGGCGAGGGAGGACAAGAAGAAGAACAAGAGGGTTGAAGGTGGCCTCCACTCTAAATGTATACTGGACGCTACGTCCGGGGAGACTGAAGCTCCCTCTTCTGAAGATGAAGACAAAGAGGAAGAAGAAAAAGGGGATATCCCTTTCCCCCATGGGAAAAAAGGACTGCCTCCAAAGACTTGGAGGTGGAGGCACCCAAGAGAGGGAAGATATCCCTATCAGATGGTTCAGGTTCGGAAGCCGGTGTTGACGCAAAGCTCCTTTCTAGGGACAAGCCCTTTGCCGAATCGTAAGTGAACAAGGACGCTCTAGACATATCCCATTCTTTTTGGTTTGCAAGGGTAACATTCAAACCATATGTTTGCAGTCCAGTCCACTATCTACCTCGACAGTCCTCCTCATCGGGGGACTTGCCTCCGGAGATGATGGAAAGAGAGACGCCTCCACAAGCTTCATCCCCCTAAGGGCGGACGACTTCGAGGTGTCGTCCCGAAGGATCTCTACTGACCATCCAGTGGCTCGGGGGACAATGGAGACATCGCCTGAAGGTGATACTTCAACCGTCAAGGGTCCAAGGGAGGCAGCCCCCACGGGGACCGACAATGAGGGCCCCGAACTATCCGATTTACAGCCGCTGACGATTCTAGGGTCGAGTAAGCATACCCTTTTGAAGGGAGTCCGTATTCCCGCAGCAGTCTTCGAGGATCCGGAGGTGCCAGATACACTAGTGGGCACATTACAACGTGCGTCCATCTCGGAGGAACATCGTACCTTAATGGGTACGGTAGTTGAGAGGATTCTGTCCGTGAGAAGCGGATTGAATGAAGCCTTCACGATCCTGCTGAGAGGCTTCGAGGTATGCAATGTAATATCTTCAACCGCTCTTTTCATGCAAAAATGCACCTGTGTATAGATAGTAGCCCCTAAGACTCTGGTCGGTTTCCATAGGGAGGCGATCAGAGGATAAAAAAACATATGCTCAGGAAGTAACATAATTAATTTGAAAACATGATGTTATGTCAAAGGCGGCTGCCCATGCTGCGGAAGTTGCAGATTTAAAGCATAAACTTGAGTTAGCTGATGAGGACATTACCCTCATTAACAGACGGCTCGACGAGGCACAAGGTATGTTTTGGGATAGCCCGCTTATGCATGTATAATAGTATGAGCACGAAGCTGAAAATTATACACCGTGACATGCATAATTGTAGATGGTGCTACCGCGGTTGAGACCCTTCGGGCCGAGCTTGCCCAGGCCAAGGAGCATGCTAGAGTGAGTAATGCGGCTGCCAAGAAGGCGGCTGCTGAATTAAAGGCCGAACAGGCCACCCGACACCAGTGCGAGGAGAGAATATCTACCATGGAGCGAGAGCTGGAGGATGCCATTGGAAAATGCAAATCACTCGAGGAGGATAACAAAGCCAAGGCAGCCGAATTCGACAAGGCCTTACAAGAGGCGAGAGAAGCACGGTCCGAGTCTAGAACGGCTCGGGAGGATGTACTGGGCAAAGATGAAGGCCACCGATGTTGCAGCTAAGGGCCCGCACAGAGGCAAAGACCATGGCACGCCGGAGCATTATTTGGAGGATGTCCTAGAGGGCGCCCGCTTGATAGAGGGTCAGTGCTCGAAGGATATTATGTTCGAATAAATGCACCGGAATTGTGAGAACAATATTATGATACATCAAGGCTGTGTTATATTTATGCCTTTGCCTGAAAGTTATTTCCTCCTGTGCGACCGTCTTTTGTAATCTGAAAGTTTTCCAGTCGTTGGCTTCGGCCCCCTCGCATATAATACGAGGGTGTTCGGAATAGCACCTGATCACTCTTGACCCAACGTCTTGGTCCGTAACGGAGGTGTCAGTGCGGCAAACTAGGCAATCGGACTATAGGGCCTTAACACTTTCATTTAGCCATAGGAGTTTTACGGTGGGTCTACTATGTAGCCCCTGGTATGTACGCGGTTATAAGAATACAATTGCGTTACATAGGTGACCAAAAAATAAACAACGGTCCTTCGTGTAGTACAGAAGAAATCACAAAAGATTTTAATAAGTCTTCGAGTGGTTGACCAGCTCTCGCCGCATCATGACAGTCAGTTTTCGGCTTTCTCTACAGAGGTGTTTAACCAGGTGAACCGGAAACACAATCGCAGTAGTTCTCCCTTTACTACCCTAGCCGATAAGATGGAACGTAAAGTAGTAAGAACAGGAGCCGGGCAACCCAACTATTGACCAAATACATGATTCAGAGCTGATGCATATAATGCCAAACTCGTGACGCCGAAGTATGCTGTAGAGTTGTTCGGACTTTTTGGCAACCCATATGTTGCCGTATCGAGCCCCTGACTATTTGTGCCGTGGTGTGTGCGTGAAACAACCGAAAAATGCAGTTCTATGAGCAAAAGCAAATACTGAAGATGGATTATGTTCACTGGAATCTGATTGATACATCGAACGCAATCTTACAGATTATAACACCACTATCGGCGTTCTGGGAACGGGGGTCCCCAAACTTGCCTGCCTGCGGCCTGCGGCGTGGCTCAAAAGGGGCCCCAGCGCGGCCCATCTTCACCAACACAAACCCAAGACCCTCGCGAGGGGCCAAGCCTCGCGGGGCGGACGACGTGGAGCTTCCTCAGGCACGACCTCGTCAGGCTGGCTCACGAGGAGGTGGAGAGATCAAGGCGGGGTACCTCACGAGGTGCCCGTGACACAAGCCATGACGACCGAGGGCGCTAGGCGGGTGCCAGCCCGCGCAGTGTCCTCCTTCCCTCTTTGGTGCAAGGGGGGCAAGCACAGCCGCAGAGTACCGAGGCATCAGGCAAAGGTTGCCATTTTGGTGCAACGAGACCAAGACCAGGAGGACTACGAGACGGAGGTCACCGTGGAGCCCAAGACGGCGTCATCACCAGAGCTTTGCGCAGGCGAAGACTAGTTTTGTCAGGATAGCTAGTACTAGCTGCCCCCCTTCAAATTAGCCCGCCATTGTTGGCTCCCTTCCCACTCGATATTTGGGAAGAGGACCAGGGCCTCTATAAATAGGACCAGCCACCCATAGAGCAAGGGGGCCGGGTTTTTTGGAAGGATAGAGAAGATCAGGAAGAGAGAGAGAGAGAGAGAGAGAGAGAGAGAGAGAGAGAGAGAGAAAGGTGACCGAGCTCCTCCCAGCAGTTCATCGCCCCAGCCAAGAACAGACCATCGCGAGGTTGTTCTTCCTTGTATTGTTCATCATCATCAGCCCAAGAGGCAATCCACCACAGCACACACTGGAGTAGGGTATTACACCACAACGGTGGCCCGAACCAGTATAAACCCTGCGTCTCTTGTGTTATTTTTGCCCTAGTTTTA